>NC_056740.1:339525024-339552524 GCF_019279795.1 Protopterus annectens | reverse complement strand
CCCTCAAACCCCTACAAGACCTCATAACTCCCTCTTCTTAGCTCACTTAAATATACGAAGTGTAAACAGTACAGTTACTCACCTTCATGCCCTACTGGATGTACTTGACTTTGACATCCTTTGCTTAACCGAAACAAGACTATGAAATCACCCCTCCTGGATATAACATTTTAAAAGTGGATCGCCTTAACAAGAAGGGTGGAGGTGTGGCCTTAATATACAAAGCAGGGCTCCAACTTTCACTACTAGATGCTCACCCACCATCCAATACCAACTCTGAAATTATTATCACCAAGCTACAGCTAAATACTTGTAAATCCATCTACATTTTATGCTCATATCTTCCTCCAGGTAATAACATCAACTCCCTAGAAAATATCCTTTGCTGGCTGTCCATTAACTTTCCACAGGAAACCATTGTGCTAGGTGACTTTAATATAGACTGGAATACCTGGAATACTGATAACCCAACTAATCACATAAATCTACATGGCTTCTCCCAAATTATCACCTCACTTACTCTCACCCATAAACCCACCAACAAAGAAACCACCCTAGATTGGATCCTAATAAATACCCAGTCCATAACCTATAATGTAGGTATACTGCCAGATGACCTTAGTGACCACTCCCTAACCTATATTATTAGGAAAAAGCTTAATATACCCTGCCCTACAGCATTTAGAACTACTCGCTCAAATAAACATTTCAACCCAGAACACTTCCGAAATGAACTGAGTGCATGTAACTGGACACCATTAAAATACCTCCAACTTGAGGAAGCTGTGGCACACTTTAATTCCAAGTTCCTTGAAATCCTTGACTACCATGCCCCTTCCTGTAGCCTTAGGAACACCACCAAAACAGCTCCATGGCTTACTAAGGAAACTAAGAAAAAAAATTTGCTAAGAAACAAATTCTGGGCCAAATGGCGTACCTCTAAAAACCCATCTGATCACTTAAAATTTAAACAACTCGGAAACTTCTTCTTCCAACTTCAAAATACCAACCAGCAAAGTCCACAGAAAGTCCAGTCAGGTATCACTAGACTCATTCACCCAAGCAATTCTAAAACTCCAACCCCATCTGGAATTACCCTTGACACTCCCAAACAAATTTCTGACTCCTTCAATAACTTCTTTACTGAAGCCATCCAGTCACTTGCTAACTCTCTACCTCATGTATCCTCTAATCTGCCCTCCCCCTCACATACCTCATCGCCCATTTTCCAACTCTGCCCTGTCCCCACATCCATCTGTACCCTCCTTAAAAAACTCAAACCCTCTACCCCTTCAGCAGACCATTTGCCTTCTAAATACTTTCAAATTGCAGCCAAAGTTATTGCCTACCCAATCTCTATCCTTATAAATAGAACCATTATTGAAGGTACTATCCCAGCCATCTGGAAAGTTTCACATATCATCCCACTACGTAAAGGTGGCAACTGATCAGAACTTTCAAACTTCCGTCCAATTGCCCTCCTCTCTCCAATAGCAAAAATCATGGAAAAATGCATCCACTGTCAACTATTAGACCATCTTCTTCAAAACAACCTATTAGCCAGCTCCCAGCATGGCTTTCAACCTTTCCATAGCACCACTACTGCTCTCCTTTCCTTCTCTGACCACATCAACAAAAATCGCAACAATAATACCCTGTCCTCTGCTATCTTTATTGATCTTTAAAAAGCATTTGACATGGTTAACCATCAGCTACTGCTGAATCTTCTCAAGTCCCTCTTATTTGATACTCAAGCATTACAGTGGTTCAAGTCCTATCTAGACAATAGGCAACAGGCAGTGCTGTGGGAAAACACTCTATCCTCCCACCTACCTGTCACCCTTGGTGTACCCCAAGGATCCATATTAGGCCCACTTCTGTTCTCTATCTTCATGAATGATCTATCTATTAGTATCCCCCAAGCTGTAACTATACAATATGCAGACGACTCCAAGTTGATATCCTCAGCCTCAGGGCCGTCTGAACTGCAGTCCCTCACCCAGAATACCTTTGAGCTTGTAGAAGAATGGTTTCTACAGCGGTGTCTCCTCCTTAACCCCAAAAAGACTAAACTCTTGCTGTTTACTCCTACACAAAAGTCCAACCCACTTAACTTCACTATCAAATCTAAAACTGGTACAGTCATATCTCCTGACACTACTACAAAACTATTAGGCGTAACTATTGACCACAGCCTTAACTATGACACTCACATCAACATCACAGTCAAATCAGTAAACCGAAAACTTGGCTCCCTCTACAAAATAAAGCCCTTCCTTACTCCCATAGCTAGAACTACTATTGCCCAAACCCACCTTATCTCTACTCTCTTTATGCCTCTTCTATAGATACAAATCTATCCAAATGCAACCTCCACAAGCTGGCAGTCTCTTAAATAATATTGCCAGATTTGCTACCAGCTCCCCTTTTAGAACACACCATTGCCTAAATCTGAAGCAACTTGGTTGGCTTGAATTCCACAATCAAATTTTATTTCATCAACTAAATATTGCCCATAAAACCCTTTACCACCCATGAAATGTACCAATTCTTACTAGTGTAATCTGCCCATATAAAAATCTTACAAACCTACGCTCAGCCAATAAACTTCTGGTATCCATACATAAACCCAACAACAAAGCAGGAGATTCCCTTTTCTCTAATACTGTGGGGAAAAGTTGGAACCTACTTCCCAGTGAACTTACATCACTATCTTCAACTACACTCTTCAAAAAGAAACTAAAACAATACATTAAAAACCATTGGCTATGTCCCAGTTCAAACTCCCTGACTAAGACTATCTCTTTCTATTTACATCACAGTCAGTCTTCCCAAATTTCTTACTCTCTTTATTGCCACTTTAAGGCCTCTACCATCTAGTTGCTCATATTCACCTAAGATGTAATTTACCTCTTTTCTGTCTCCTGAGTTTCTCCCTCTCCACTTACTCTCCCAATCCTGTTTTCAACTACCTGATCTCCCATATACTGCAGAAGACTTTCTTCACACAGCATTCACACAAAAAAAAAAAAAAACACTAAGTATTACCTTATCTTTTTTTTGTGCTATTCTTCTGTTCCATCAATGTTTGCTAAATTACCTTAATCACCTGTTTTTGTCTAGCAACCTATCTGCATCTGAAGTTTAATGTTCTGTAACTTATTACTTAATACTTTGTGTGTCTATTCTGTTTTAATGTGGAGCTTTTCTCCCCGGGCCTCTACTGAAAATGGACATATATCCAGCTAGACTAGCCCAGTCAACAAATGTAAAATAAATAAATAATTAATTACACACACACACAGTGTTAATTAATTAATTAATATATATATATATATATATATATATATATATATATATACACACACATACACATATATATGTGTGTGTGTGTATATATATATGTGTATATATATATATATATATATATATATATATATATATGTGTGTGTGTGTATATATATATATATATATATATATATATATATATATATATATATATATATATATATATATATATACACACACACACATTTGTAGATATGCTATGTGATATTACATCTCATTTAGCTGTGATGTAAAACATTAAAATCTTGCAACCAATAACATTTTATATAAACTGGATTGCATTATTGAAATTTCATTGCAGAGCACAATGTAAAAAAAGGGGGAAAAAGGAAGTTCTATGTTAGATCAGTTTTGTAATAGTCACAACTACTGGGCCTTAGCTGCAGGAGTCCCTGATCATCTGGCCCAACTTCCAGAGCTCAGAATTATTTCCCCTAAATGTAGCAGAAGCCCCCCCCCCCCATTGGATGTCAAGATGCCCCCAGCATAATGCTGACATGTACTTACACAATCTCACAAGTTTCTTGCTGCAGGTTGATGGATACACCCAAAAGATTATAAGGTACTAATAGATGACAGACAACTTGATGGTTGCAGGAAGTGGGCAGAAAAAAAATAAAAGGTGGGCATATATGGGATGTGCAGACTTTTCAGAAGGCACCCCCCAGTTAAAAATTGTACTGGAAGACCAGGCATGTTAGGCTGCAACACTAACTGCTGTTCCTGTATGTCATGGGGGTTTTTAATAAGACACTCAGCCCAGATTTCACTAATTATAAACACATTTCTTCCTTGTTTGGACTCCTCACAATATACATTTGGAGAACATACAATGTTCTGAAACATTCAGCTTAACAAAAAGCCTCTGATATATTTATTTTAGGAGTAAACACCAAAAGGTTATGAAAAAAAATCCCATATTTAATGCATATTGAACACAACTATAAACACCCTGGCAACACACGGAGCTACATGTGCAAAGGTGTTTACAAACTTTCCTTTATGAAGGCATCATGGGAGATATGAAGATTTTCAGTTCATTGGTTATTGTCTTACATCTAAAAAATTGCCTGCCGTTATTTGGTTCTGTACCACATCCCTGATTGTGCCCTGTATGTATCTGCTTCTTTTTCTACCTTATTTGGTAAGTATTATTAGGTGGGTTCATCGGATGCGTCATGCTATGCTATGGTGAATGTTTCTGACCTTAGGTAGACTCTTCCCCTCTCATTACACTTGCTGCCATTGTACATATGAGTGCAAATGTCTTGAGACCTGGACTGTATAAAGAGACATGATGATGCACTCGGAATGTGCTTGAAGTAGATATGAACATAGCCCCAAGATTTATTCTGTCAGCACCAAGAATGATGCCACAATGTGAGCAAAGATAACTGATGTCAACAATTGGTTGAGCTTTTTGATTAATTCAAAGGAGGCACAGCATATCAGCTTGGGAAAAGATGGTAGACATTCCTAACTGCTTCACCAGGGATGGCCTGCACCTCTTCCCCCAAGGCTTCTGTATATTGGCAAAAACTTTGTCCAATTTATAATGCCTTTTTAAGGAATGTCAGTCTTGTAAAACTTCCAACATAATTAAATAGAATCCAGACAGCATCAGGGTATTGCTGAAGAATGCTAGGAGCCTAAACAAAAAACTCCATACCCGGCAGGCCCTAATTATCCTGGAAAATGTCAGTATATGCATTGTCACAGATGCCTCGTTTAAGACCAGTGAAAGCACTCCAGCAGTGCAGGGCTTCAATGTCTAACACGTGTACCAGTACACTGCATTGGGTGGATACACTCTATGCATCCAACTTAGTATGAACAAATCCTCTTATCACATCATAACTAACTACAGGACCCCTCTGTGTCCCATTTGGCCCATATCTCTTACCCAACCAGATTAAACCAAATACCAGTCTCCTAGGTAACTTATACATCCTCAAACGTGTATGCATGGAAATTTCTAAACTTCATCAATGTAAACTCTGTGGACTAGTTAGTCCACACCCCGACCAGGGGTGATAAAATCCTGGATTTGGTCCTTACCAATATGAGGCAGCTCTGTTCCCCACCAATTATAACCTCCTCCCTGGCCTGAACGCACCACAACTCAGTCACAAAAATGTGCAAGTCATGTAAAAATGAAGCCTGAAGCATCCTCAAATCCTTCAGTATTCAGAAACTGTAGTGTAGAAGGACAGTTTATTAAATTTAAGTGATGACCTGGCTAAATTCGAATGCCCCCACCATTTCGATGACACCATTATGTATGCAGAATCCTTTACTGCCAAATTCCATGCACATGTAAGTAAATGCATACACACATCTGCCTACCTCAGAAGTACATACAGTGCCGAAATCAGTGTTAACCCCCTGTGGTGGAACCCTAATATAAACCAACTTTATAGTAAAAGAAAATAGTCATTGCATGCAAAAATAAATCCAACTCACAAAAAGCTAAGTACATTCTTGCTAAACTAAACAAGGTACTATGGATCCTGATCAGATCAACCAAAGATAGCTATGAGGTAAAAATGGCCACCCAGGTGAAAGAGAACAACAAAGTCTTTTTTCTGAGGTTTCTAACATAGCTAAACAATGTCCAACACTGCCAAAACTAATAGTAAATGTTATCACCCATCTTGACACAGATGACATATTCAGTCTACTAACAGATAAATTTAGCTCAAACTTCACCTCCTTTTCCCTGTAACATTCCCAGATCACATACTTGCATCTTTGCCTTCACAAATCTCCCAAGTCCTCAAGGCACTGTCCAGCACCACGGACACTGATTCTGTTGGGTAAAATAACATACCAGGATGCCTAAAGGCTAGCTAGAAACAGGACATGTCAAACCCCCTACAGAAGTTATTCAGTATCAGCCTCCAAACAGCCTATGTGCCAGATGAATGGAGGACAGCTACAGTTTTCCACCTGCACAAGGCTGGGGCATCAACTGACCCAAGAAATTGTAACTATAAGCCTAACCAGCCTCATGTATGAGGCTATGGAAAGGGTCATTATGGAATTCTTAAACAATGATATAGGTAACCTACAAACCCTTGACTCAAGCTAGTTTGGTTTTGTCAATGGCAGATCCTGCCTTGATGACCTGATTGACTTCTTCAAGAACGTTAGTGAAGCAGTGGATAAGGGGGAAAATCAATACACACCACATATCTAGCTCTTGCTAAGGCATGTGATACCATTCCACACTCTGGTATTCCTATTGAACTCTCCTAGCTAAATGTCAATCCCTGTAGCCTCATAGATAGCAATTTGTCTCACAACTAGAATCCAGGAAATTAGGGTGGGTGGCTCCATTTCCTTCAAAAGACTTATCACTAGCGGCGTACCCCAGGGCTCTGTTGTTATGCTACTACTCTTTGGCATGTACGTCTTTTAGGTGAAAGCCAGTCTTAAGTGCTTATGGCTGACCAAGTTTGCTGATGACACCAAGATCATCCCAGAAGGCCTTTCCCAAAAATGTCTGGTGTCAAAACCATGGACCTAAACTAAGTGCCAAAAAGTGTATAATAGTATCTTTAAGCAAGCACAACATCCCCTGCAACTATCACATTGATATCATACCCCTGAAAATCGATTCAGTAGTTAGGGACCTGGGGAACTATATAGACGGCGAACTGTCGTTCAATAACAATGTATTCACTATTGTAATAAAATCCTTTTTCACTGTGCAGGTTGTTAGTAAGGGTATGGCATCCAGGTCTACGGAAGTAATCATTCCATGTATTTGGTTGTTATTAGGCTGATTATTGAGTATAATGCCCCCTTTGGCATGTACCTGTCTAAACAATCAACATAACTTTCACCATGAAAATCAGTGTCCTGAATCATAAGAAATACACTGAGCATGTCAAAGTCTTGCCCTATTTTTGAGATCATACATGTTGCTGAGACGTGACTTGTGCCTCACATATAGAGTCTCAGCATATCCTATCCTCTCAGACCTACCACACATCTGCAAGTTCAGTGATTGCATAAATGCCTCCTAAAGAGATCTTAATCTCTTCTTCAACATGAATAGAGCATTTTGGAGGGATAAATATGTATCTAAGAGAATTCCACTTTTTTGAAGTTGTGTTCCTCCTTACATAAATCAGAAGTACTTCTCTTATTCTGTTCAAAGATGAATGGATGAGAAACCACAAATTCATCCCTGGAGTTTGCACCCTTATCCCTTATGGAAAAGGGTAACATGCAAGTGTTCCATTGCTCTGAGTTATTTCACATTTAAATTACAAGGGCCACAAACTTCAAGAGAATGCATCAGCAGGCTTCTAAAGATCCTCTAGGGTCAGTAGCCTAGTAAGAACTTACAAACCTGTCATTTGTAGTAGTCTGTGTGATTCCTTTTCTAGAAAGTATCTTGTCTAGTATTTGAAAAAAAATGTCTGTGCAGCTGTTGAACTTTTCAAGTTCTACATGATTGTAAATACTGATTAAATTAGGACAAGGATATACTCTGTTTCATTTACTGGATCACAGAAGTCAGTGGTGACTTAGTCACAATTTTGGGAGATTTAACATCTGCACTGGAGCCAGTTACATTTTCATGTGCGCTGGCTTTGCGTAGTACAGAATCACTTAATATAGACTTATTTAATTGATACTTTCATGGATTGTGATATTTTCTTGTTCTAATGCCTTGGTCTTTACTACATAAAATGAAGTTTGTGGGCTATTTTTATTTTAAAGTATTTAATTCACAGCAGTTTGCTTCCCTTGTTCCTTCTCGTAATAAAAGAGGAGGTCTTTGTCACCTTCAGATGGGGACTCCCACCCTGACATTGAAGAGATTGGACTGGACTGTGCTTCTCAGGAGTCTTTCTCCTGACTCGAGTCTGAGACTGAGGAGAGTATTTCATTAAATTTGTTTGTATTAAGAAATATCCTTTTCAGGCATCATAGGTAGGATGAAGAGCCTCTTCCAATGGGAGATAGTTAAATAACTGAGGCACAGAAGATATATGATCTTCTGCAGGTGGAGACTCCTAAGCTTGTGGCTTTCCTTCCTATGATTGGTATATTGGACAATGGTTTTAATGCTGCTTGTACTACTCGTTAGCCTCCTGCACCCAAATAGCCTGACAGGCTTTACAAGGCACCACAATTCCACACTTTCATATTTTATAACCCAGTGGCTAATTTGTCTGTAATTTCTTTAGCTAAAGATGCTTCTTCTGAACACCTTGCTGTTTATGATCCTGTGCTTTAAGACAGGGATTGCTATGGGAAAAACCTATATGTCCTCTACCTTAGCATTTAGCAGTCACATGTCAAGCTGACATGGCAAAGTATCTCCTGGCAGCTTAAACAGAAATGCATAGCTCCCTGTTTAGATTTTGAGACTTGCAACAGTAAGCCACAGAATGATAAAACAAGAAAACCCAGGATAACGGCAGATATTAAACATTGCTTTTCTCCTTTAAAACTATTTTTCACATGGGGCAGTTACCCTGCACCCACTAATGTGAGAAGGAAAAGCCTTATGAATGTATATGTACCAACTCCAAGATCACCACATCACAGAGAACAGGGATTATTCCAAAAACTGCAGTCTCAGAATATTTACATCCACATTTTCAGTCATTCAGTCTTCCTGCCCACAAATAAGTCTTGCAGTTTCAAACAATTACCAAAATGTATACTTCATGTTTTGTTTTATTTTATTTATTTATTTATTTAATAGCCATGGTATGTACCAGAGGCACCTATAACAGTTGCACATTATAAAATACTTTAAAAATAGTTGTAGACAGTTAAATTACAATTTTGAGTGTACCCATGGAGTACAGTATTTTATTATATTTATTAATTAACATTTGTTTACCTGGATTACTCCTCTGGGTATATGTTGCCCTGTTCATTGGAGATATAGGGAGAAAACTACCAAGTATAAATGCATGTGCAAAAAGAACAAAAAACATAAGAAAAATTACAATAACTTTAAGTAATTTAACAGAAAGAATGCAAATAGAGCACAAGGAGAGGCTGGACTCTGCCCTTCTGAGCTGGGAATTTCTGGTTAAAGGCTTATAGTGCATGCATATCTGAACTGTTTCTTACTGAAGTTGGTGCGCCTTGTTTGCTGTGGCATAGACTGGATTCGGGCCTGCTGGATCTAGCTTTGTTTGTGTAACTTGAGCACTAATCCAGACATTCTCTAAAGTATTCAATGGTATTTATTACTGCTTGGTTGTAACTTGATTAAAGTGTAGCTATCATTCAAGTCTTTTGGATTAAGCACTTGGGCTTCAGACCAGTTGTTTTACATTAGGAAGGTTTGTGGCAAGCACTGTGGTGGCAGGACAGGTAGCTTTCATCCTTCTAAGTTGGGAACTGCTGATTGAGAGCCCAGTGTCCAAGTGTATTAGTTCTGGTTTAGGCACTTGGGCTTCAGGCCAGTTATTTTACATTAAGAAGGTTCGTGGACTGCACTCTTGTGGGAGAAGAGGCTGGACTCTGCCCTTCTGAGCTGGGAATTTTCTGGTTAAAGGTTTATAGTGCCTGAATATTTGAACTGTATCTTACTGAAATTGGTTCACCTTGTTTGCTCTATCATAGACTAGATCCAGGCCTACTGAATCTAGCTTTGTTTATATACTTGTTGTTTGTTTGCTTGTTATTTCCCTGGAAGCTAATTCACCTAATCTTCTCAGCTTCTGTGGATCACTAGTGATATCTGCATTGCTTACTGTACTTATTTCCTTGTTTCACTTGAAAGAAAGTTACTGTTTGTCGTTTTGCATTTAGTTACTTGTATCACATTGCACTCAAGTTACCTGGCACTTGCTCACTAAAGCAATTATATAAGTCAGCACTAAAAATTAAAAGCACTACACCCTCACTCCCCACTGGCCCTTGTTTTCAATTAAGGATTTCCCAATATTATTCTAGCATGTCCAAAGGTCAGTTGTCAATCTCCTCTCCGGTCCAGCTGGTGAATCTGGGAATCTTGAGGCAATGTTATAACTGCCTCATGTACACAGACAACCCTCTCCTCCTCCCACATAACACAAATACTTGCGAGAGATGCAGCTATTTAGCCAAACTGGAGGCTGAGCTCTCTCAACTCAGGACTGGCAAGAGCAGACAGGAGGAGAAGGCAACTACACACACCACAAAACCAGCCTCACATAATGCTACCACTCCACTGAATCAAACACATAAACACACAAAGACATACTCGGGCTCTGAGTAAAATTTACCTAAACAGCAGAGGCCTCCAAAGCAGACACCCAAACAACTGCTACCTCAAGACACCCCACAAGCAACACATAAACCACAAAGCAGTGTGCAAAGCAGTCACAGCCCTTAAGGCCAAATACAACACCAAACATACTTGTCATAGGTGACTCCATAGTCAGACACACTGGCGTCCCACTCACCAGGCTGAACAAGGAGAGGGTCACAGTAAGCTGCCTGTCGGCGCTAGAATCCGCCACATAACACAAGCTCGGGTCACTCCACAGCAAGTACAAATATGACACAGTCATTGTCCATGCTGGTGTGAGCGACCTGAGGCGCACCTCCCTGGACTGCATGAAAGAGACATAGAGGAGCTCTCTGATTATGTAGCCCAGGCAGGTATGACCCTAACCCTGAGCAGTATCCTTCCTTCACCAAGAATGATGCCACAATATAGAGACAAGATGATCAGCTTTAACAATTGGCTTAATGTCTGGTGTCATTCAAAGGGATCCAGTGTCTGTCTGCCTGGGATGACATGCTTGACAAGCCACGCTGCTTAGGGGGCTTGCACCTGTCACCCTGGGATTCGGATATTGGCTAAGGCTCTTGCCACCCCATAGTGCCTTTTAGGCAAGGCTCAAATTCTAAACCTACCACCCTAGAAAACAAAAATGGGAAGAAATTGAGGGTAATGCTGCTCAATGCCAGAAGTCTAAATCTCAAAATGCACGCACTCGAGGCCCTTCTCAGTATGGAGAACATCGATGTCTGTGCTGTAACTGAAACCTGGTTCAAGGCTCCTGAGAGCACCCGGCACTATTAGGTTTTACCTCATATCATGCGTTCCCCCAAACCCGGACCACTCCACAAAAGGAGGGTGTATCCATATTCATAAAGGATACTCACACCTCCAGGTTGGTGGCAACGCATGAAGCTCGAAACCATCCAGGTGCAACTAACAATAGGCAAAACTGCTCTACAAATTGTAGCATGCTACAGGCCACCCTCTCAAACTCAGGAACCCACACAGCCTTCCTGAAGACACTGGAGGGTATAAATGTATCTCCAAACACCATCATATTGGGTGACTTCAACTACCGAATATAGACTGGGAACATTACTCAAGCCCTAACTTTCTAGCCCAAGGTTCCTGGAGTTCATAAATTCAAATGCCATGGAACAGCTAGTCACTGTTCCCACGAGGGAGAAAATATACTAGATCTCATTGTCACAAACATGGGGACAAAATGCTCCACACGAAGTATATCCCTCATTGGTGAGATCTGATCATAAACTAATCTCACTGGAAATCCACATCCGCCCCCACCCCAAACAAAAGACCATAGTGAAGAACTTCTCTAAAGCAAACTTCACACTACTCAAGACTGGTGTGGTATCCTTCAAGGCCCTGAGTCAGAGGAAACCACAACCCAAGCTCGGAAGCCCTTACAAATGCCTTCTATGAACACCTCCAGGACTGCATGGATCAGGCAATCCCAAATAAAACCAAGACTCTTTCCACAAAGGGCAAACGTCCAGTCTGGTGGACCCCAGCCATTAACAAACTTTACAATAAGAGAGAAAGCTATTACATGATAGAACAAAATCCATAAAAAAGTCACCCTGATCATTGCACTCATAAAATCAACTAAGGCCAATTTTGAGAGAAAAATTGCCATGGATTCAAAGGACAATCATAAGGCCTTTTCAGCTATGTTAGGAACCTGGGTGGAAACTCACAGATATGCTCAGAATTAGTCCAAAATGATACAAAAATCACTGAACCCACAGACATTGCCAACATACTGGCAGACAGGTTCAGTGCAAACTTCACCCTCTCCCCTAAAGGAGAGATAACTATCCCAGCCGAGTGTAGCCTCCCGGACATCTCAAATGCGCAGGTGAAAGCTGCTCTCTCTAAAACACAGCATCAATGGGACGGATGGTGTCCCCGGCTGTGTGCTACACGAGCTAAATGAGGAATTAAACCCTTTAATCTCAGCCTTACCACAGGATACGTGCCCAAGGCGGCAACTGTGGTCCCACTCCACAAAGGTGGCCTCCTGGTAATTACCGCCCATAAGCTTAACAAGTCTAGTCTGCAAAGCTATGGAGAGGATCATAATGGAGCTCATAAACAAGATATAGGGGACTTGCAGACATTGGACCCGACCCAGTTTGGCTTTGTCAAGGGAAGATCATGCCTTTGAACTTGAGTGTCTTGAAATAGTCACCAAGGCCATTGATGAGGAAAGGCAGTCCATACAGCCTACCTTGACCTTGCAAAGGCACACAATACCCCAGAAAAACTACCAGCTTAAATGTAAACCCATATGTCACAAGATGGGTTGCAAACAGGACAGAACCCACAGGGTTAGAGTTGCTGGCGCTGTGTCAGACTCCAAGCCGGTCACAAGTGGTGTCCCACAGGGCTCGGTCCTTGGCCCCCTATTGTTTGGCATCTACTTCTCAGAAGTACAGGCCAACATGGGAGGACTTTGGCTGACAAAGTTTGCAGATGACTGCAAACTGCCATAGTGGAAAGTGCATCGGACACTGATATCCTTCAGAAGGGACTGAAACAGATAGCTGGTGCCAGAGCCATGGCCTGAAGTTAAACGCCAAAAATGTATAGTCATACCCTTGGGAAAAACAAAGGTAACCCCAAGCTACCATATAGGTGGCAATCCACTAAGCACAGAAGAGGTTATCAGGGACCTGGGGACCCAGGTTGACAGTGGCCTTTCTTTTGACACTCACATTGCTAAAGTGGTTAGAAAGACCTTCTACATTGCCCACCTGATCATGAAGGGATTCACATCAAGATCTAGTGAGGTTATTGTTCCCTGTACTCTTCACTTATCAGACCAATGATCGAGTACAATGCCCCATTAGGGATGTATCTCACCCGACATCTGCAGCAATTGGAGAGACCCCAAAAGTTCCTCACCAAAAGGATAAGGGACTCCAAAATCTGTCATATGCTGCCAGATTGAAGAAACTCCAGCTCTATTCAGTCGCATACCGTCTGCTCAGAGGTGACATGTGCCTGACATACAAGGCCATGTCCAACCCGGAATTAATGGACATGCTCCACCTCAAAAATCCAAATCCACCAAAACCACTAGAGCAAGCGACTTAAACCTTAGCACGGATATAAATAGGGCGTGCTGGAGGGATAGATTTATCACTCAGAGACTCCTATGCTGTGGAATAAAATCCCGGTCCATGTGAGGCAGAGCACCTCGCTGACTCTGTTCAAGAGAAATCTAGACCTGTGGATGGGAGATCGTAGGTTTACCCGATCATCTCTGGGTCACTGCTGGACAGAGGCACATCAAACTAATGGGCACAGTATTTTTTCATATAAGGGGTGGCGTAAGCCACAATAATTTGGGCTAGGCTTATAAATGCCTTAGGGCAGATAGCCTAGTATAAACCTATGAACCTATGAACCTATAAGAAAAGATAAACAAAGTTTTACAAAACACAACAGAACATATCAATAGATAAAAAATGTTAGTCATGTAATGATGTCATAAAATAAATAGTTAAGAGTTATAGCATATGATAACGAGCAATAATAAACTGCAGAGGCTTCCAAGATTATGGCAGTTGTGTAAGTTACTAAAAACAGAGCTCTGGCCAGAAAGCAGGCATGCAGAAGGTCAACAAAACAGAAAGAATAAGGTTAAAGGTAAAGCTGCTAACAAAACTTAGGAGACCGAAAGCATTATGATGGAGCAGAGGTGGAAAAACATAGAATGCAGTGGCGGCTTAAGGAGAAAACTCTTTGAGTCAGTCTGGAGGAAAAGACTGACCAAATGCACTCTGAGATTTTTAAGATAAGGGGAGTCTCTGTTGAAATATATAGAGACAAATTCCAGAAAGCTGCTGGAATGGAAGATATTTTAACTAGGTATTCTGTGGTAATCACTATAGGTTATAGGTTCATAGGTTGGTACTGGGCTATCTGCCCGAAGGCATATATTAGCCCAGCCACATTGTGCGGTATTCACCGCCCCTTTAGTAGTTCCCTAGACCCTTGTACTAGCAGCTAGTACCCTTGGCCCCTATTTAGTAGTGCTGTTGGTGTGATCATCAAGGTTCCTCTTGAAGAGTGATAGTGAGGGGCTCTGTCTTATGTAGATCGGGACCCTGTTCCATAGTAAGGGAAGTCTCTGCGAAGGGAATCTATCCCTCCAACATGTTCTATTCATTGTTGTGTTGAGGTTTATATCCCTAGAGCGTGTAGCTCGAGTAGATTTGGTTTTGCTAAGATGGAGCATGTTCAACAATTCTGGGTTGGACATGGCTCTGTATGTTAGACAGAGATCACCTCTGAGAAAGCGGTATGCAACAGAGAACAGTCTTAGCTTTTTCAATTGTGCTGCATAAGCAACTGTTTGAGGCCAGTAATCCTCTTGGTTAGGTACCTCTGTGGTCTCTCCAACTGCTGGAGATGTCTAGCCAGGTACATTCCAATTGGTGCATTGTATTCAATAATGGGTCTGATGAGGGAAGAGTAGAGGGGCACCATTACTTCCTTAGATCTTGATGCGAACCCTTTCATGATCAGATGAGTCACATAGAAGGATTTTCTAACCACTTTGGCAACATGGTTATCAAAGGAAAGCTGACTACCTACTTGATTCCCTAGATCCCTTATTTGTTCTTCAGATTTCAGGGGATTACCTCCTATGTTGTAGTTTGCGGGTACTCTGTTTTTTCCAATACTAGTATTTAAACTGCCAATAAGAAAATGAATATGATGGACCGGTAATTAAAATGTGAACAAATGCCACAGAAATTGACTGAACTTGAGGACAGTACACATAGATACTACTTGAGGTTTATAGCAGTACCAGAACAAATTGAAGGGAAGCATTGTAAAGACGTTATGAGGAAATCCTTCAACACATGGACAAAACTTTCTGTTGCTGATATTCCTAATTTGAGACAGAGAAAGCAGTCAAGATCTATATTGATTAAACTGCAAACATAGCTAACGGGGGAAATTCTTTCTATTTTGTGTAAGAAGGGAGCAGTCTTACAGGATGGAAACACAAGGATTTGTTCTGGATTGGAACAAAAACCTAAATAGACCCTTGATTGGCGCAAGATGAGCTGGCAAAAAAGAAAAGAAGATTTAGAAGTAGGAGGCGAAGGTGTTAAGGGAATAAGAAAACATTCAACAAATGTAGAAAAGAGAACTACGAAAACTTAAAGGGGGAGGTTTATTGTGAAGTCCTTGCCTGTTTTCCAAAAAAAAAAAAAAAACAATTTTGAAGAAAAGTGAGAGATTCCATAAAAACAATGCATTGGACACATTAAATGAGGACAGTACTTAAAATAGGGTAAAAGTTTATATGGAAAAGATTGTGACATAATCAAAATGTGACTAGCTTTTTGAATGATAATTTAAATCAGTAACAGAAGATTGTAAGTGTAGAGTATTATATCTCAGATTTTACTTAAAAATGAAAGTAAATATTTAACTGAAGGGGAGAACTATGGTGCATATTATTTAATGAAAATGTCATCTGTCGTCAAACTGCAAACCGTGTTGTGTTGTTTTTATTAAAAATTCTACGACAGTGGGGGGAGGACAGGGAAAATAAGAAGTAAATGAAATAGGAAATTAATGTATTATGTGAAAGAAACCAATAGGCAATATAAAGTGCTGGTAATGCATTCACTAAGTCTAGAAATGTATACGAAGTTAATGAGCCAAGTATATTGACTGAAAGTAGCCTAGACAGCAAGACATACAAATAATGCACTGGAAACACTGACTTATGGAAGTTGCTTAATTGCAGGTAGTGTGTATATATATATATATATATATATATATATATATATATATATATATATATATATATACACACACACACACATATATGTGTGGGAAGAGATGACTGGTGCACACAAACATATTTTGAAATGAGTGAAAACATTAAGTACCAGTGAAAAAATAACTACTGTGTGTGATTTTGTATGCTCTTTGGTTAGTCAGGCTTCAGAATGGAAGAATCTCTGTCTGCAGACTGACCTGTGTCCAGAGTTGTTAGAGTGACAAGATGTATTTGATTGCAAGAGGGTAGGGTCACAGTGTCCAGATAGTTTGGTTTGTCCTTTCAGAAATAGCTACAGCTTTTGAAATTTTTAAGGAAAGTTTAATGGGCAGTGTTAAAATGTACATTGGCTGCAGGAATAAGCAACCCTTAGAAATGGATATACAAAATGAAAGAAGGCAGATGCCCTTTGTTACCTAACTGTACAAGTAAACTGTAAGCAAGCACAACCACCTTGAAACTCCAAACAGCAAAACACAGATCCACGGACTCGACCAGAGAAGATAATCCAACGCTGTTGTAAAAACACAGTTTTAATGATAGTAAAAACCACTAAATACACTCTGAAGACAGAACTCAGTTACACAAGGTTAAGCGCTTTCATCTGGCACACTCCAGACTTCATCAGAACCAATTAGCTCATTAATTACCTTATTTTTATACCACTTTTGGCGCCAATAAATTCATAAATGCAAAAATGCAATAAAAATACAATGAAAAATAATAAAAAAAAATAATAAAAAATAATAATTAATAGTAAAAGTGTTACCAAAAAATTAATAATATAATGTACTTGCATAAATAAATAAATAATCCTTACTGCAGTCTATAAACTTTATATCACAATGTATGATGCTGTGTAAACCTAATATTAATTAATGTGGACTATGATACTAAAACATTGAATGTTTACTTAATTCTATGGCTACTGGGGCTACACATTTTGTTAGCATCCGAAACAATATCCTCAGTATAAATCATGTACTAACCTATTCATTCAATAACAAGAAAGGTTTCAGACTTATGCTGTCATTAATTCCAGGGGGGGGTCGTGGCATCTAGACAAATCTGCCATTTGCTTTCTACCCAGGCTAAATAAGTTTTCCAATTTCCACCTCTATCCACCAAGTCAACCTGGTCAATAATGGCGAAACTGAATGTGTGTTCCTTACCCATGTCAATAACGTGTTTACTTAAGGCATTGTTGGTGTCACCTTTCTTTATCCTATACAGATATTCATAAATTCGTGTTTTGAACTTCCTCTCAGTTTTGCCTATACAATAGGCCGGACATATAGAACAGGTAGCTATATACACTACACGCTGTGTGTTGCAGTTTCCATTTCTACAGTGTATAATGGATTTTAATACATTATTTAGCTTAATTTTCAAACTGTCATTTATAAACTTGCATTGGTTGCAAGTACCACATTTAGTAGTGCCCTTCTTTCTTACAGTGTGATTCCCTTTCTTTCCTTGTTCTAAAATCCTCTTCAAATTATTGCTTGTTTTATAGACACTAATAGGATACCTACCTACTATTTGACCTATAGTGCTAGAACACGAAATTAAGTCCCAATGCTTCCGAAGTATTTCTTTAACCAAGTTAGTGTAGGGATTAACATAATTACACAAACCTTACTGCCTCTCTCATACTCAACCCTTGGGGTACTCATCGAATTTGTCCTCAAAAGGGGTACATATTTCAGTCCCCATTGTGCCTTAACATAAGTGATCACCCCGTCAAGCATACCTAAGGGATAACCTCTGTCCTGAAATAATTTATACACTACTTCCAATTCGTTTGTCATAATGTCCCTTGTCGATGACATATGTGCAACACGTATACATTGTCCTTTGACAACATTCCTAAAAATATGTGGTGGATGACAGCTACCATATTGGATATAGTCGTTGGAAAAAGTCGGTTTTCTGTAAATTTTCGAAGCAAACCCTGTCCCGGTATTGCTGATCCATGTGTCTAAATAAGCTATGCCTGTCTTGTCCATTTGAAAGGTAAATCTCAAAAAATCAGTCGTATTGTTTAAATATGCTATAAAATGAGGTATCAATTCAGTAGGACCTTTCCAAATAATAAACAAATCATCCAGAAACCTCATGTATAATCTTATATATTGATAATATTCGCTTGGAAACACAAACTTATTTTCCCATTCCAACATGACCAAGTTAGCAAATATTGGGGCACATGAGGCTCCCATTGCAACTCCTCGAGTCTGTCTGAAGTGTTCCCCTTGATAGTAAATATAGTTGTGGTCTAGAACTAGACCCATCATATCAATAATAAGATTTATTTTGTCCCAACTTAAGCCAGAAAACTTACTCAGACTGTTGTAAAAATAGTCTAAACCAATGGGACCCGGTATACAGGAAAAAAGATCTTGTACATCAACTGTTAAAAAGACTAAATCGGCATCCCATACGTCCATAGTCAACTTGCTCAAAAAATCCCATGAATCTTTAACCAGGTGTGACACCTTAGTGTATACCTGTTTTGTCCATTGATCAATGGTTACTCCTAATTTAAATGTTTTAGATTTGGAACCCGAAATAATGGGTCTAAAAGGGGGATTATCCACACTTTTATGTATTTTGGGTATTCCAATTATATGGGAAATTCTGTTCTCAAATATTCATAAAGTTCACTGCTGATACGGTTGTCTAGAAGATATTCCTCTACAGCTAAGTCAATACGCCTATATCCAATGATAATTTGGTTAATAGAAATCTGTTCATAATTGCCCGACTCATATAATATATTGTGTATTGCTCTTTGATAATGTTGACTATCAAAAATCACAATACCTCCGCCCTTGTCGGGCTTCATTATCCTTATCTCTTAATTTAGGAGTAGTTCTTCCAAGCATTTCCTTTCACTTGTACTTAAGTTGTCCTTAAAATTCATGGAATAGTTCTGTTTACACTTAATATCCCTAAATAGCATGTAAATATCCTTACATACCATTCTCTCATATGCTGCTATTTGAGTATTCATAATAGGTATATATGAACTTTTCTTAACTAACCGAGATTTGTATTTATTTTTGTTTTTGTTTTCATAAGAACTATCATTAAATTGCACCGCCAGATTTAATCTTCGACAAAAAAGCTTAATTTCTTTGATAACACCAAACAAATTAAATGGTACCGTAGGTATGAATTTCATACCTTTACTAAAAAATGAAAAAAATTCCTGTGTTACCAACAAGTCGGTATAGTTGTCACTTTAAACCCTCCATAACTGTGTATCTTGGGAATGGTTTGTAAATCGGACACCTCACCCATACTAACCCCTAATTGTTCGTCATGAGTATACATGGTAACTTCTCCTAACTTGCCACGCAAGGCTGATTCATCATTCAACCGGGGTTCAATATGTGAAACACAAAAACAGGGTGCCCATCTCTTATTTGGGCTTCTATCCATTTCATTTAATATCTCCTTTGATATTGCTTGGGAGCTGGATAGTATCTCCCTCCCTGAAAATTTTCATCTTCATGTGCCCAATAATTTCTCCTTTTCCCCTTAGTTTGTGCAACCTCAAAAGCACAATCATTATCCACGTTGTTCTGTGGCCAAACATATGCTGTACCATTTTTGTATAGTTCCAAATCTCTTTCAATTTTATGCACTTTTCTATTGTATACATTGTTCACTCTATTATTAGCGTTATGAAATTGCTTGGTATATAAATCATGCCATTGGGTAAAATTAACATCATGTAATATGGTATCATTTAACTCTTCAACTTCGTGTAATATAATTGTGATTTTCTCATCATTACACTTCATAAGTTGTTTCATGTAAGGAAAACCAAAACCATCAAACATCTTATTAAATTTAGACACAACCATAGAATTATAAACTATACCCAATGGTAGTTTAAAAAAGCGTAATCCTTTAGGCACTACTTGCAGCTTTAAACATTTATCCAAGTAAGCATTATCAATTTTGGCACTCCGTAACTGTACTAGTTTTTTTCCAAGTACATATATTTTTGATTTGACATCATCTGCAATAACACCAGACCTATTCCTTGTGTACATATTTTTGTAGTCAGACTTCCAACAAAATCATATTCATCAGCTAAAAAATCATTTAAAACATTCGTATCATTATGCTTGTTATCATAGATAACTCTTGTTTTTAAATGGCCATTTCTAGGGCTGGATATTTTATCTCTATTCACAGTACCTTTTTTAAAATCTGCTCCTTTACTAGTGATAGCAGAATAAGTCCTCTGTTCCTCGCACTGTTTAGGTCGCGCTCCTTTTTGTGTATTTTCCTGATTGCTATGAAACAAGCTGAAGTCAAACATTATATCAGCTTCTAACGATACGTTATGATTCATATCCTTAATGTCCAAGTTATGTCTAAGGCTAGATGATATAGTCTCACCTTGGCCATTGGGTATTTCACCGATACTGCTGTTTCTGTCCACATCCGACGCCACTGTTTGTACAGCTCCTGAGTTAACTACCAATTGGTGCTTAGCGGTTTCTCCGCCTTGCAATACAGACTCTGAAAGCTTCCCTACTAGTTCCAACAGACGGTTGATGTCAGATTGAAGCGACGTAACTTCGGACCGCAAAGATAAGTATTCTTCTCTACTCAATGAAGCCCCCGAAGGATCCGATTCTGCCATGATACGACCAATAAACTGTAAGCAAGCACAACCACCTCGAAACTCCAAACAGCAAAACACAGATCCACGGACTCGACCAGAGAAGATAATCCAACACCGTTGTAAAAACACAGTTTTAATGATAGTAAAAACCATTAAATATACTCCGAAGACAGAACTCAGTTACACAAGGTTAAGCGCTTTCATCTGGCACACTCCAGACTTCATCAGAACCAATTAGCTCATTAATTACCTTATTTTTATACCACTTTTGGTGCCAATAAATTCATAAATGCAAAAATGCAATAAAAATACAATGAAAAATAATAAAAAATAATAAAAATAATAAAAATAATAAAAATAATAAAAAACATAAAAATAATAATTAATAGTAAAAATGTTACAAAAAAATTAATAATATAATGTACTTGCATAAATAAATAAATAATCCTTACTGCAGTCTATAAACTTTATATCGCAATTATATTATTAATTTTTTGGTAACACTTTTACTATTAATTATTATTTTTTATTATTTTTCATTGTATTTTTATTGCATTTTTGCATTTATGAATTTATTGGCGCCAAAAGTGGTATAAAAATAAGGTAATTAATGAGCTAATTGGTTCTGATGAAGTCTGGAGTGTGCCAGATGAAAGCGCTTAACCTTGTGTAACTGAGTTCTGTCTTCGGAGTGTATTTAATGGTTTTTACTATCATTAAAACTGTGTTTTTACAATGGTGTTGGATTATCTTCTCTGGTCGAGTCCGTGGATCTGTGTTTTGCTGTTTGGAGTTTCGAGGTGGTTGTGCTTGCTTACAGTTTATTGGTCGTATCATGGCAGAATCGGATCCTTCGGGGGCTTCATTGAGTAGAGAAGAATACTTATCTTTGCGGTCCGAAGTTACGTCGCTTCAATCTGACGTCATCCGTCTGTTGGAACTAGTAGGGAAGCTTTCAGAATCTGTATTGCAAGGCGGAGAAACCGCTAAGCACCAATTGGTGGTTAACTCAGGAGCTGTACAAACAGTGGCGTTGGATGTGGACAGAAACAGCAGTATCGGTGAAATACCCAATGGCCAAGGTGAGACTATATCATCTAGCCTTAGACATAACTTGGACATTAAGGATATGAATCATAACGTATCGTTAGAAGCTGATTTTACGTTTGACTTCAGCTTGTTTCATAGCAATCAGGAAAACACACAAAAAGGAGCGCGACCTAAACAGCGCAAGGAACAGAGGACTTATTCTGCTATCACTAGTAAAGGAGCAGATTTTAAAAAAGGTACTGTGAATAGAGATAAAATATCCAGCCCTAGAAATGGCCATTTAAAAACACGAGTTATCTATGATAACAAGCATAACGATACGAATGTTTTAAATGTTTTAAATGATTTTTTAGCTGATGAATATGATTTTGTTGGAAAGTCTGACTACAAAAATATGTACACAAGGAATAGGTCTGGTGTTATTGCAGATGATGTCAAATCAAAAATATATGTACTTGGAAAAAAACTAGTACAGACGCCATTGTGTGCTACACGAGCTAAATGAGGAATTAAACCCGCACATAAGGCAGCTGTTTAATCTCAGCCTTACCACAGGATATGTGCCCAAGGAGTGGCGTACGGCAACTGTGGTCCCACTCCACAAAGGCGGTGCCTCTATGGACCCTGGTAATTACCGCCCCATAAGCTTAACAAGTCTAGTCTGCAAAGCTATGGGAGAGGATCATAATGGAGCTCATAAACAAAGATATAGGGGACTTGCAGACATTGGACCCGACCCAGTTTGGCTTCGTCAAGGGAAGATCATGCCTTTTGAACTTGGTCGACTTCTTCGAAACAGTCACCAAGGCCATTGATGAGGGAAAGGCAGTCCATACAGCCTACCTTGACCTTGCAAAGGCTTTCGACACAATACCCCACTCGGGTATTGCAGAAAAACTTACCAGCTTAAATGTAAACCCATATGTCACAAGATGGGTTGCAAACTGGCTTAAGGACAGAACCCACAGGGTTAGAGTTGCTGGCGCTATGTCAGACTCCAAGCCGGTCACAAGTGGTGTCCCACAGGGCTCAGTCCTTGGCCCCCTATTGTTCGGCATCTACTTCTCAGAAGTACAGGCCAACATGGGAGGACTTTGGCTGACAAAGTTTGCAGACGACTGCAAACTGGGCGCCATAGTGGAAAGTGCATCGGACACGGATATCCTTCAGAAGGGACTCACGGAAACAGATAGCTGGTGCCAGAGCCATGGCCTGAAGTTAAACGCCAAAAATGTATAGTCATACCCTTCGGGAAAAACAAGGTAACCCCAAGCTACCATATAGGTGGCAATCCACTAAGCACAGAAGAGGTTATCAGGGACCTGGGGACCCAGGTTGACAGTGGCCTTTCTTTTGACACTCACGTTGCTAAAGTGGTTAGAAAGACCTTCTACATTGCCCACCTGATCATGAAGGGATTCACATCCAGATCTAGTGAGGTCATTGTTCCCCTGTACTCTTCACTTATCAGACCAATGATCGAGTACAATGCCCCATTCGGGATGTATCTCACCCGACATCTGCAGCAATTGGAGAGACCCCAAAGTTCCTCACCAAAAGGATAAAGGGACTCCAAAATCTGTCATATGCTGCCAGATTGAAGAAACTCCAGCTCTATTCAGTCGCATACCGTCTGCTCAGAGGTGACATGTGCCTGACATACAAGGCCATGTCCAACCCGGAATTAATGGACATGCTCCACCTCAAAAAATCCAAATCCACCAAAACCACTAGAGCAAGCGACTTAAACCTTAGCACGGACATAAATAGGGCGTGCTGGAGGGATAGATTTATCACTCAGAGACTCCCTATGCTGTGGAATAAAATCCCGGTCCATGTGAGGCAGAGCACCTCGCTGGCTCTGTTCAAGAGAAATCTTGACCTGTGGATGGGAGATCGTAGGTTTACCCCGGGAATCATCTCTGTGTCACTGCTGGACAGAGGCACAACAAACTAATGGGCACAGTATTTTTTCATATAAGGGGTGGCGTAAGCCACAAAAATTTGGGCTAGGCTTATAAATGCCTTAGGGCAGATAGCCTAGTATAAACCTATGAACCTATAAGTTACGGAGTGCCAAAATTTATAATGCTTACTTGGATAAAAGTTTAAAGCTGCAAGTAATGCCTAAACGATTACGCTTTTTTAAACTACCATTGGGTATAGTTTATAATTCTATGGTTGTGTCTGAATTTAATAAGATGTTTGATGGTTTTAGTTTTTACTTACATGAAACAACTTATGAAGTGTAATGATGAGAAAATCGCAATTATATTACACGAAGTTGAAGAGTTAAATGATACTATATTACATGATGTTAATTTTACCCAATGGCATGATTTATATACCAAACAATTTCAAAACGCTCATAATAGAGTCAATAATGTATACAACAGAAAAGTGCATAAAATTGATAGAGATTTGGAATTATACAAAAATGGTAGAGCATATGTTTGGCCACAGAACAACGTGGATAATGATTGTGCTTTTGAGGTTGTACAAACTAAGGGGAAACGGAGAAATTATCGGGCACATGAAGATGAAAATTTTCAGGGAGGGAGATACTATCCGGCTCCCAAGCAATATCAAAGGAGATATTAAATGAAATGGATAGAAGCCCAAATAAGAGATGGGCACCCTGTTTTTGTGTTTCACATATTGAACCCCGGTTGAATGATGAATCAGCCTTGCGTGGCAAGTTAGGAGAAGTTACCAAGTATACTCATGACGAACAGTTAGGGGTTAGTATGGGTGAGGTGTCCGATTTACAAACCATTCCCAAGATACACAGTTATGGAGGGTTTAAAGTGTACAACTATACCGACTTGTTGGTAACACAGGAATTTTTTTCAGTTTTTAGTAAAGGTATGAAATTCATACCTATGGTACCATTTAATTTGTTTGGTGTTATCAAGGAAATTAAGCTTTTTTGTCGGAGATTAAATTTGGCGGTGCAATTTAATGATAGTTCTTATGAAAACAAAAATAAATACAAATCTTGGTTAGTTAAGAAAAGTTCATATATACCTATTATGAATACTCAAATAGCAGCATATGAGAGAATGGTATGTAAGGATATTTACATGCTATTTAGGGATATTAAGTGTAAACGGAACTATTCCATGAATTTTAAGGACAACTTAAGTACAAGTGAAAGGAAATGCTTGGAAGAACTAGTCCTAAATGAAGAGATAAGGATAATGAAGCCCGACAAGGGCGGAGGTATTGTGATTTTTGATAGTCAACATTATCAAAGAGCAATACGCAATATATTATATGAGTCGGGCAATTATGAACAGATTTCTATTAACCAAATTAACATTGGATATAAGCGTATTGACTTAGCTATAGAGGAATATCTTCTAGACAACCGCATCAGCAGTGAACTTTATGAATATTTGAGAACAGAATTCCCCATATTGTCCCATATAATTGGAATACCCAAAATACATAAAAGTGTGGATAATCCCCCTTTTAGACCCATTATTTTGGGGTCCAAATCTAAAACATTTAAATTAGGAGTAACCATTGATCAATGGACAAAACAGGTATACACTAAGGTGTCACACCTGGTTAAAGATTCATGGGATTTTTTGAGCAAGTTGACTATGGACGTATGGGATGCCGATTTAGTCTTTTTAACAGTTGATGTACAAGATCTTTTTTCCTGTATACCGGGTCCCATTGGTTTAGACTATTTTTACAACAGTCTGAGTAAGTTTTCTGGCTTAAGTTGGGACAAAATAAATCTTATTATTGATATGATGGGTCTAGTTCTAGACCACAACTATATTTATTATCAAGGGGAACACTTCAGACAGACTCGAGGAGTTGCAATGGGAGCCTCATGTGCCCCAATATTTGTTAACTTGGTCATGTTGGAATGGGAAAATAAGTTTGTGTTTCCAAGCGAATATTATCAATATATAAGATTATACACAAAGTTTCTGGATGATTTGTTTATTATTTGGAAAGGTCCTACTGAATTGATACCTCATTTTATAGCATATTTAAACAATACGACTGATTTTTTGAGATTTACCTTTCAAATGGACAAGACAGGCATAGCTTATTTAGACACATGGATCAGCAATACCGGGACAGGGTTTGCTTCGAAAATTTACAGAAAACCGACTTTTTCCAACGACTATATCCAATATGGTAGCTGTCATCCACCACATATTTCTAGGAACGTTGTCAAAGGACAATGTATACGCGTTGCAAGTATGTCATCGACAAGGGACATTATGACAAACGAATTGGAAGTAGTGTATAAATTATTTCAGGACAGAGGTTATCCCTTAGGTATGCTTGACGGGGTGATCACTTATGTTAAGGCACAATGGGGACTGAAATATGTACCCCTTTTGGGGACAAATTTGATGAGTACCCCAAGGGTTGAGGATGAGAGAGGCAGTAAGGTTTGTGTAATTATGTTCAATCCCTACACTAACTTGGTTAAAGAAATACTTCGGAAGCAGTGGGACTTAATTTCATGTTCTAGCACTATAGGTCAAATAGTAGGTAGGTATCCTATTAGTGTCTATAAAACGAGCAATAATTTGAAGAGGATTTTAGAACAAGGAAAGAAAGGGAATCACACTGTAAGAAAGAAGGGCACTACTAAATGTGGTACTTGCAACCAGTGCAAGTTTATAAATGACAGTTTGAAAATTAAGCTAAATAATGTATTAAAATCCATTATACACTGTAGAAATGGAAACTGCAACACACAGCGTGTAGTGTATATAGCCACCTGTTCTATATGTCTGGCCTATTGTATAGGCAAAACTGAGAGGAAGTTCAAAACACGAATTTATGAACTTCTGTATAGGATAAAGAAAGGTGACACCTACAATGCCTTAAGTAAACACGTTATTGACATGGGTAAGGAACACATATTCAGTTTCGCCATTATCGACCAGGTTGACTTGGTGGATAGAGGTGGAAATTGGAAAACTTATTTAGCCTGGGTAGAAAGCAAATGGCAGATTTGTCTAGATGCCACGACCCCCCCTGGAATTAATGACAGCATAAGTCTGAAACCTTTCTTGTTATTGAATGAATAGGTTAGTACATGATTTATACTGAGGATATTGTTTCGGATGCTAACAAAATGTGTAGCCCCAGTAGCCATAGAATAAAGTTAAACATTCAATGTTTTAGTATCATAGTCCACATTAATTAATATTAGGTTTACACAGCATCATACATTGTGATATAAAGTTTATAGACTGCAGTAAGGATTATTTATTTATTTATGCAAGTACATTATATTATTAATTTTTTGGTAACACTTTTAGTATTAATTATTATTTTTTATTATTTTTCATTGTATTTTTATTGCATTTTGCATTTATGAATTTATT
>NC_056740.1:339280024-339520024 GCF_019279795.1 Protopterus annectens | reverse complement strand
ATTCTTACAGAGATTACAAGTATGGAACTGAAAACTATTAGAAGAAACTGAACTCCATTGTAAAAACACTGAGTTGTGTGAGGCATCTGTAGTGGAATATAAGCTTGACAAGGGCACTGACATGGAACAAAGTACCCAAGAGGTATATCTATGTAATAAAGTCAACTGCATTACAGGGTTTAAAATCAGTGGTTCAATTCTTAAGATTTGTAATGTAGTAAAAACAAAACAATATGGTCACTAGTTATTTCCTGATCTCAAATTATATTGTAAATAGTTAACTTGTGTGTTTTATATTAAAGAGTGATGTTAAATGAAACTTTAGATTTAAGCTAGATAGTATAGTTGATTGTGATGTTTGAATTTACATATATCGCAATGACAAGTTATTGAAAATTACATGCAAGTGCTGATTGTGTCTCATAAGACTAGTTTATTAGTATAGTATAGACATGTAAGTATACAATGGTTGTACCTGCAATCAGTACCAAAATAACAAGTGTACCATGCATGGGGATTGCACATTATGTAAAAATTAAAATGTGCTAGTTAGTAAAGATTTGCTATATGATAAAAAAAATAATTGTAGGGTGCCTCTTCCCAGTATAGTATGTCATAAGTAAAGCTGTAAATTAAATTAATCATGCCCATGTGCACTGCATTCATGGGAGATACAGTATACAGTTCTTAATATGCTGTATCCTAGGTATCTTTGCCAGCACCATATATGTTTCAACTTGGTGATCTCTGTTGGACTACATTTTTAGCAGATTCTGATTCTATTCTTGCAGATAAAAATACTTGTTTGGTCTTCATTCATGTAATTTATTCAGTAAAGTATGTTCTCTGAAAGGTAAGAAGTATGGATTTATCATACTTTCTGATTTCATTTTTAGTATTTTTTAACTATTTCATTTTGTACCTAGTCCTTGGTACCTGGCATTAGTCACATTTCCCATTTTTTATTATTATGTTTTTTTTTCTGTAAATTCAAACTCATCTTCTTTTTGTCATTTATTGAATTAAAGGATTGCCTTTTACTTTGAGGTTTAGACTATATAAGTATTTGTTTCTCAGTTATTTGTTCCATTTCTTCGTCTGTGATAATAAGGTAATAAAGTCATTAAGCACCGTCATATTGTACCAGTAAACATTTTAATGTTTGTGTATGCTTTGCACTAGTACTTGCCCCTGTTAAAATTCTTTACAGATTGTTAAGGGTTCTGGCACTTCTGCATAATTTGTCAGTAATGACTGAATGGTTTATTTATGTATTTATTGAGGCTAACAGCCAGAATCGAAGACTTAGTCCAATGGGCCCTTTTAGCCACCTCCCACGTGCACAAGTAAACCTGTGTAAGAATGAGGAACAGGTAATGGCATAATAATGAAAAACATGTATGCAACTGTATAGTGTGCCTTTTGTAATACTCAGCAAAAATACTTATAGAATTGTAATCACAGTACATGACAGCATATTATGGTAAACATATATAGAGCTGTGATCAAGTGATTAAATATGGACATCCAGACAAAGTTCTTCACATTCTTCAGTAGCATTTACATAAGATTCAGTCAGTTAAAAACATCATCAAGCAAAGGCCTATCCATATCCAAAGGCACAGTCAGGCAACAATGCCCAAACTGATAGTGGTCTTTTGGTAGATAGTTAATTCATCTCTTAGATTAAAAAATATATTTTTATGTAGTATTAATGTTTGTCAGGTGACTCCTCTGGCATCTTCACCTTTGAGCAGATGAATGGGGAGTGTAAGAAGCTGAGGAATTACAGCAAATGCATAACTTCTTTATTCTTAGGTCTAGACTTTTACCCATTTAAAAGTTTCACATTCATATCTGCAGCAGCACTGACGTTTAGAGGCAGGTAAATGGATTAACATTTAAGGTACTCATACTTTTAGTTGTGAACCACTTCTTTTCATCCTGTTGTACACAGCAGGTTCCTAGGTTTTACTAAGCCTGGTTGTACACGTCTGGTTCATAGGTTTTACTAAGCCTGGTTGTACACATCTGGTTCATAGGTTTTACTAAGCCTGGTTGTACATGGCAGGTTCATAGGTTTTACTAAGCCTGGTTGTATATGACAGGTTTATAGCTTTTACTAGCTTATGGTTGTACAGTGCAGGTTGGTGTAGAGGGATAAAGCCCTGACTATATTGCAGGTGACTAAGATTTGAACAGCAGCTTGAACACCTGCAGGAGCTTGCAAGGGAGGATGTTAGTGGGCAGTTTACCCTTCCTAACGGGAAGAAATTGACTCTGGCCCACTACATGGATGACACCTAGTGAGAGCTTGAAGTGTCTGTCTTGTGGAGCTGTCAGGCTTGTGCTACTATGTGCCTACACATTGTGAACCGAGGGACACCATAGTAGGGCAGCTGTAGTGGAGCTTGGAAGAACTGTTGAGGGGTGGGGTGCTCCACAACAGACCATCTAGGATAACTCACTCCCTACCACCTGACTGTTGTGAAAGGTTGAGCTCATGGGGGGGGGGCGGTGGAGGGTCTTGGCCAGGAACACATGGGCTGTAGGGCTCTCATTTTCCTCGTTATCCTCAACTCCTGTAACCATGGAACAAATGGGCTGATTGGGCACCTGTAGAGAAGCCGCTGAGCTCATTCTTTGGGGGAGAAGATCAAGAAACTCAACCACATCACCCAGTACTGTGGGACATTAACATTGTCCTCTATTAAGTAGACTTTTTGCACATATCCTTGGGGAACATTTGCAGTCACCTATCTTGTTATCCAGGCTGGTCGTAAAGGTTGCTAAGGAAGTTCTTTAGTTCTTTCCTTGATAGGTGAGGACAGTCTATTCCAGATACAGGCTATACTTTGAGCTAACTGTGTGTCACACCATGTGGTATTGTTGATGTATAGTATAGATTTAGGTCTCAAGAACAACTATGTGCTTTACAACTGGTTATGTTTAGCTGAAGAAGTTCAAAGAGTGCTGAGTCAACAGGCCTTTTAGTCTGTCAGAGTGTCTAAGGGTACTGGGACTTGAGATATTTGGTGAGGAAACACTGAGGTCTCTCAAGCTGGTTTTGGTGCTAGAGAGATGTATGCTGAAAGTGCATTATGTTTAGTGGTGGGTCTAATATGGAATGAATAAAGTGGGACTGTAAGTTCTTTGGAGATTGATGAGATACCATGAAGTCCTGATGACTGGGTCAGATGCCATTGGAATGTTATATGGTAAGCAGAAGTGATGCTGGATTTATGAAAGGAAACTGCTGCAATTTGTATTTCTTGATGTTGAGTTTAAGCTCATGAGTAATACACCAAGCAGTTGTTTGGTTCAGCCCTGGCTGCAGAATTTGGGTAGCAGAATGGGATTTAATAATCATACCTAGTTTACAGTCATTATCAAATTTGCTTAGCCATATAATTTTCTATTGGCTTTTATTTCAGAGAAATATGTACCAAAGAGGAGGTTCCAAGACAGAGCTCTGTGGGTCAGAACTAGTGACATATTTCTGTTTAGAGCAGATACCTTGACCTTAAAGTGATTTGGTCATGTTCTTAGGTGCATCGCAGCATCTAGTGAGATAAGTGCCACTATTCACCTCTATTGTTGTAAGTTATTATTTATTTGGCCTGTTTTTTTTTTAATAAAAAGCTTTTTAATTTTTTATTATGCCACAGCCTAAATAACTCTACTGTGGTCCATCATGACGTCACTGTAAGCAGAGCATGCTGTGCATCCATAGATTGTAATGGTGCACATCTGCACACACTTGGCAGTGTGCCCATTAAAAGTCTATGGACGTACTTCATGCTTTCACCACCATGATGTCACTGAGGTTGAAGTTCACTTTTAAGTTCAGCAGCATGATAGTAAGTAAAGCAATAACATAAAAGCTTTACCACCAGCAGAAGGAACTGCCAGACACCTTTTATAATGCTAATGCTGCAGAAATGTTGTTTGCACGTTATGCACTACATTGTGTAGTGCTAAAGTCAGAACATGTTGATGACCAAGTTACTTTAATAATATGAGTTCTCTCAAACAGCCATTTACCAATCAAGCAAACTATGTATGGGTTAATGCTGACTTGAGAGAGTCTGTCAGTGCTTCCAGTATGGGGGAATAATGTCAAAGGGCGTGGCCAGATCCAGATAAGCACTGTGGGATGTATGTCCCTTATCAGTGGCCTCAAGTAACCCTTTCAAAGAGCTCAGTTGAGTTGAACAGGTATAATTTGCCTTTTACAACAGACTGATGAGTATCTGGGCATATAGGGTCACCTGTATCTTTGTTTAGTAGCTCAGATATAATACATTCCAAAGCCTTGCTAATACTATTGAGACGAATAAGCCTGTATTTTCCAGTGTCAGTAAGTCATCATAAACATCAGAAAAATACAAGGCATCAGTATCATGTGGCTATTTACACCTTGCCAGTACTTCTTTTTTTCAAGGAGACATAGGCCAATCATGCGTGGAGTGAATTTGTAAAAAAAAAAAAAAAAAAAAAAAAAAAAATATCCAATTTGTGAATTTGAGTGTTATTTATATGATGAGCAATGTTGAAGTTAAGCCTAAGATTAATACACCTTTAAAAGGAAGATAGTATGTCACATTGCTTGATCCGAAGTGGAAGTTTATTCCAGAGAACGGATAGTCATTGTGTGACAAATCCCTCTCTCCACCATAATTTATTTGCTGAAGCAGGTTCAAATGTTTGGTCCACGTATTCACTGGACATTTTCATTTGTGGAGATATAAGAAGTCCTGGACTACTAATTCCCCAGTGGCTCAAAAGGCAAGGCACAAATTGCCCCTAAGGAGTCTGTAGGACAAAGAGTACAGAGACAGAACCCCCAGCCTCTCTTAATAGCTCCGGCCTTTCAGGCATGTGATCTTTTTTGTTAGGACCTTCTGTGGCATTGTATTCTATGATAGGCCTAATCAGTTCAGAATATAGAGAGGTAAGGACTTTGGATCTAGAGGAGATGCACTTTGCGATTAGATATGCCAGATAGAAAGATTTCCTAACCATTGTTTGCAACATCATTATCAAAAAAGAGGGAGTTGTTATTCATGTTCCAAGGTCTATTGCAACATCTTCATTCTAGAGTTGGGTGTTGTCTGCACTGTAAACTGCATTGAGGGATAGTATACAACATTTGACAATATTGCACTTTTTAACATTAATTTTTGCCCATTTTCTGTCCACAGTATTAACATGTGTAAGTTTAAGTTGTAGCTTCTGCATGTCTGAAAGGGATCTGAGGATGATACCCAGTTTACAATCATCTGCAAACCTGGTTAACCGGAAATACTCATTTTTTATTTGGAGTTCAGAGGAGTGTATAAAAGAATAATTAGAGGAAACCTGTAAATGGTTCATCTCCCAGGCCCCTGCTTGTAAATGTTTAATCTCCCAACCCCCTGCTTACACTTATACAGGGTACCAGAACTCATTAGAGATTTGGGAAGCATGGCTAGGCCTAAAAAGGCCCTTGTGGCCGTTAGCCTAGTAAACACCTATGAACCTAAGTAGAGGTCCTAGTACAGATCCATGAGGGGATCCACTGGTTTTATTCTTGCTCTCTGAGGACATAGCTGCCACCCTCACTGTGTGGGTTCTATCCCTCCAACAGTTTTCTATCCACATAACTGCATAGGGATTATTTTGAAGCACATTTACCTTGTTAATTATTTTAGCATGTGGTAGGGCTGGCAAAGTCAATATCTGCTGTATGTTTGGCTGTCCATGGCTTGTGTTATTTTATTAGAGAACTTTGCCAACTTCCCTAAACAGAATCTACCCTTAAAGTTAATCTGCTGGGGGTCAAGTCTTAATGGATTTTTAATATCATATTTTATCAGGTCAGTTATGACTGTTCTGTGGCCTGGCAGGATAATGGGTCCGTGTTTTCTGGGGTCTGTGTTGGGGCTTCCCTTGTGAATTGGCATCATAAGTGCTGTCCGCCATACCTTGGGACAAATCAATGCCTAAACCTGGGTTGAATATCTGTAAGAGTGGGTCGACCACAGCATATTTAGTGCTGTTTGGTTGGCAGACAGTATTTTATCAGGTTCCATGAGGATGTATTTTTGTTCGGGAAAGTACCTTTAGCAAATGTTCGTTTTTGATGATAAGGGTTTGAGATCACGTGTGATAGTTGGGTCTTGTGTAGTTGTATCAGAGTGAAATTTGCACTGAATTTGTTAGCTAATACATTTGTGATATCTACTGGATTCAAGTAGGTGGTGCCCTTTTGAATAAGTTTGCAGTGGTGTTGGGTATTATTTCTTAATTTCTTGAAACAAGTAAAGAAGGATGTGTAATTATCTTTAGTCTCTGATGCTAGTCTAAGTTCATGGGATGCCTTGCTTTCCTGATAGTATTCTTCAGTACCTTCAATACTTCTTTGATGTTCACCTTGATTTGTGAGTCTGTAGTTGTGTTGTGTATTCTAAAAGCTTTTTTTTCTTTTATTATATTATTTGCTTATGCACGTGGGCCATCAGGCTAGTTAGCTCTTGAACATCCTTTTTTGTTTGGTTCTGGTAGGAGCTGTCAGTTTTAATACATTTATCTAGCTGAGTGTGGAATTTATTGGCGTAACTGTTAGCCATGTCAGTATTTTGGAGGTTATAGTTATACCTGAATTTTGGAACTTCATCATAGAATTTCCAGTGAGTATGTTTGAAGTCCGTGAGCTCTGTGATATTTACATTTGATACTTTGGGGATTTTTGAAGGAGGTTACCAATTTGTTGAAAGCCTTAACTGGAGAAAGATAAGGCAGTGGAATAGTATTTATAAGGACTTGGTCAAGAATATTTTGTCCTCTAGTGAGTTCTTTGATTATTTAGTCCAGGTAGTTCTTGTTTATGAAATCAATTAATTTGTAGGCATAACCTAAAGTTGAGGTGTAAGCATCACAATTTATCAAAGGAAAGATAAAGTTTCCCAGGATGTTGGAGTTCCTGTGTATTTGAAATTCCTCTAGTATATTTGAGAATAAAAATGTTTTTCAGGTGGCATTGAGGAAGTTCTTGCAACAAACTATGATCTGATAGCTTATTGTGTGACTTGTATCTCAGTAAGTTTGGTGGGTCTCTAGGAATCTGCCGTGAGATAATGTGGTCCTTAACAAATATTGATACTTCAGTGCAGTACTCATCATGTCTAATGGTGTGCTAGGTGCAAAACCCCAGTATAGTGGGAGTACTTTATATACTTTTAAGCCAAGTTTTAGTAAAAATGTACACGTGAGTCTGCTCCAAATGCTAGAGGGCCTCATGGTCAGGCAGTTTGTCATTTAGATTCCTAGCATTTGAGGAATGATATCTTGATGTTGTCTGGCTGTTGATTTGTTTTGCTTTTTTAGGTTGAGACATCCATTAGCTGGGGTCTGCCTACAAAAAGCACTATGGGGAAGGTAATGCTTTAGCCAGTAAGCCAGTATGCAGAATCCTTGGAATGAGAGGTAAATATGTTGGATCCCCCTTGAATGACAATTTATTCAGCAAGTTGTTGAAACCAATCATCCTTTCTTTGCAGCTCAGTGACATTCTTAGAGAATGAAGGATTCTGTCAATACTAGAGTATTTCCTGCATTTGTAGCAGGACCGCCTTTGTGCAAGGGCACCTCAGCTACCATTCTCCATACTTAAGGGACATAACCAGTGGAGAGACTCCGTTTGAAGAGTTGATGAAAGGATTTTGTTACTTGAGATGTTAGGCTTAGTTATGGATATTGTTAGGATCCATGGAAGTAATACTTTTAATTTTGGAACATGGATTTGGTACATACAAATTGATCTCATGAGGGGGGATTAAGATGGAAAGGAGAGGACAGAGAAGAGGGTGGGTGGAGTGAAGTTGGAAGAGAATTTGTCTGCAAGAATCTTAGTAATATTTTTGGGTTAGATGTGGAGGTACAATTGGAGATAAGTTCACTACAGAATTGTAGGTTACTTCTATGCTTCCAAACAGCTGATGAAAGCTTTGTGGTTGTTTTTGAATTAGTTGCAGGTTGTGAGTGTTCTCATTTCTCCCAGGTCCTTGCATAAATTTCTGCAAGGTGCAGCCACCTCAAGAGTGTGCTTTACTAAGAGATTCTGGCTTCTTCTTTACAAGATGGGTGCGAAATCCCCCAAACATTTTTGTTTTCATGTTGACTCTTATTCTCACATTTGGTTACAAACCAGCAAGCACTAATGAAGTGGTTATATTTTGACTTCTTTTTCTAACAGATCTTGGGTTGAAAGGTTGTGTGTTTTCTCCTCTCACTTTAATAGCTGTATTCTTGTTAGCCTTTAAACTGAAAATCACTTGAGTGACATTTTGTATCTTTTTTAACAGATCACGATGCTGCCATCAACAGATATGCCCGGCTTTCAAAAAGAAGAGAAAATGAAAAGGTTGCTTTCCTATATCTTTTAGTAACTATTACAACTTAAGCCATTTGTGATAATAGTTGTAATAATAATGGAACAGCAGCAGCAACTTAAGAGTACTGGTTTCCAGTGTCTGGGAGTTGGTCCTAGACACTGACCATTTTGTGACTGGTGAGGAGGAATTAGAAATATGAACCTTGCTGGCAGAAAACGACTTGCTAACTGGTAGTGACTGGGTTTATTGCCTGTTGCTGTATCACAACCAACTTGATGAGTCACTTGGTTACACTTTTCCAGTTTTTCTGCGCAGTGTTCTCATATGATTGGTTCATCTTTGCTTAAACTTACCCTACTATCTCCTGTGTCGAGTTGTTCTGGCCATCCATTAACCTTTCACTGAAGTACTATTCTTGCATGATCCAGTCCATGCACTTCAACTTTAGGACTGGCCATAGCAGACAGCAGTAATTTCAGCATCCACACAGCTGTCCCAAGCTCATACGTCTGTCATAATCTTGTAATGTACCACACATGCGTGTGTTTTTAGATCTCATTTGTAGTGGGTCAGACATAATTGCAATGTTCTAATAAGCTTGAGATTGTTAGCTGTTTCAAACTTTTGGGCAGGTAAGTACTGCCTTTTTTCTTTTGTATTCGGTGCAAGGCTAGGCTAGCCTAGGGTTAGAGCTGTGCATTTATGCACTTCAGTAGATTATTTGGACAGTTTGTTTTTCTCTCCCACTATTGCTTGAGTGAGTTGTGAGGCTTAGGCCTATTAGTCTGACTAATGTGTTATTAACCTACTTAGCCTTTTAGTCGTTTACAGTGGTAGTTTGAGCTGTTAAAGTGAAACATTTCGATTCAGAATGTGACATATGTTGCATCACTTCAAGGATACTGCATGTGTGCCAAAATAAGTTAATTTTGAAAAGGCTTATTCCTCAGGCAGCACAAGTCAGAGACCCAGCCATGAACCAAAACAGGCTTTGACCTCAGGGTTCTTGTATTTGGAAGTCACTGTCCTGCCACTTCCTGCTACCAAGAGAAAAATGAGTAGCTTCTTGGAAAGGCTAGCTTACTAGATATCTGGAGAAGGAGGCCTTTCTCCACCAGGTCTATATGTTCAACTAGGTCTATGCATAGCTCCACCCAAGGGTGCTTTTCATTCCGTTATCTCTGTCTTTTCCTCCTTATCCAAGTGAGGTAGTGGGATGAAAGCCACAGCCAGTCCCAATTTCCAGAGCAAAGTCCTCCCTGTACATTCGAACGAGTCCACTACATGTGTAGTGAAGAAGAGAAAATGCAAAATGAGTCATTTAGATGCCCTGACAAGGGTGTCCCACCAGTGAGTTGATCTTGCTGAAGGGAAGCCTTCCCCAATCCCGTTATGATGACCCAGAGTTCAGAAAGATATTTGGGCTCCTGCATTAGAAGGATAACAGTTGATACAGCCTCCCCTGAGGAAGAGATTTTACAGGAGGCTTTCCGTTTTTCCCTGCTTACTTATTGGCTGGTACCTCCTGCTGACAGAATGGTTGCACTTGCAGTAGATAGGGCATGGCAAGAACCAGATGTAGTGGCGCTTATCCCTATGGGACTGGATAAGATTCTGTGACCTCCCCATCCCCACCCTGAACAGATAGGTTTAAGCAAAGCTGCCTTAACTGACTCTGTAAAGGTGACGGCAGCCTTTAAGATAGAGCATTTGGAGAAAAATGCTGTGATCTATGCCACAAATAAGGATTCATGGGCTACAAACTGTTTCAAGAAGTGCATTTATGCCTCGGGTACATTCTCAGTCTGATTACCTAACTCACAACAGACATTTTCATCTTGGTCTACCAGAATGTGCACTAGACGTGTAGAAAACAGTTGCTGCACAATGATCTCAAAAGAAAACTGGAATCACAAATGGCAGTCATGGCTTGTGTATCCATACTGTCATACCCTTTCATGCCTGGCTTTAGAAGTGGTTTGTCAGCCAAATTTTAAGCATCCTTGATTAATGATCTGTCTCACTATTCCTTCTTGTTTCGAGTCCCAATAAAAAGACAAGTTACAGACAAAACAGAAAGCCAAGATTCTGTTAGCTGTGGGTATTAAGTTCTCTATTCCTCAGTGGAACTTTTCTAGAAACCAGAAGAGTGAGCAGAAGTTATGGTTCAAAAATATGACCAACAACAACCATAAGAGCAACATTCAGGCAGATGTTCCCATAGGTGCAGGAGTTTCCCAAATGAACACCATCCCAGAGGTGGGGGGTGTGTGGTGGGCTGCAAAACCATGAATTCCATAACCTTCCCTCTGGGAACCAGCTGCAGGATTCCTTGTCAGACTGTCCCAACAATTAAGCACTTCAGGCCTCTCCTAGTTTTAAACAGCTTAAGGCAGTATATATCATAAAACAAATTATGGTTGTTCACAATGCAGTCAGTCCTCCCATGTCTGCACTGACTATGTTTGTTCTTTGGACCTCCAGTATGCCTTTATGCACATTAAAACAGTCAAGGCATTCAGGAAGATCTTGCTGTTCCTGATAGGGGCAAGTCATTATCATTTCAGAGTCCTCCCGTTTGGTCTTACTACAGCCTCCAGGATGTTTACCAAATGAGTGACAGCAGTTGTAGATCGCTCGAGATTGCAGAGGATCAGAGTTTTACTGTACTTGGATGGCTGGCTCCTAGCTCCCTCTACCAGGGAAATGCTGATTTGACTGCAGGACTTCTTGCTGTTCTTATCCTTGGGGATATTAATAAACACTGAAAGCTTCCAGTTGAAGCTGTCTCAGGCCCAAGTATTTCTTGTTTGTAAGCTGAATACAGTGACCAGTCTAGCCTATCTTTCTTTTGGAGATGGTCTCCTTTATCCTCTTAGTTGTACAGTTTCCTCCCTCTCGTCCTATACTTACAGAAGCCTTATGTATGAATGTACTAAGACCAGTGGTAGCTCCTATTTTAGTTCTGTCTATCAGCTGCCCCATCCATATTTTACAAATGACCAGAAAAGTTCAGATGTTCTTTGTGTTTCTCTCTTGCAGTCATCACATTTGGGTTATCCTGCCAGGGGTAGCCCTCAGTATGCCCAAATACCAGAGGCTTAGTATTTCTGCATCAGTTGCTGATGCTCCAGGACTGATATCAGGTCATCAGTGGTATAAAATCAGGCAGCAGACGCCATTACATCAGTCTTTCTTGCTGAGGAGCTCGAAGCAGAAGCAGTTAGCACGAGTGCCGGTCGGCCATTACCTGAGGTTTTGTTTCCGAATTGAAGTTGAAGTCTTCTAAAGCTAAGTACCCCATTGGGGATCCTTTTTTCTTTTATTTATTTTACATTTGTTGGCTGGGCTAGTCTAGCTGGATACATGTCCATTTTCAGTAGAGGCCCAGGGAGATAAGCTCCAAGCATTAGTAAATTACAAAAAAAATTACAGTAATTAAAAATGACTTAATTCAAATACAAAGAGATTAAAAATGTTTTGAGAGAATAAAAATTGTTCTTGCTCTAACTGATGTCAGAAAAAGTTAACAATTGTCTTGCCTGTGGAAAGCAAATACCACACCGAAACTTCCATTCTTACTGCGTCACCTGTTTAGGCCCAGACCACGACGTCCCCTGCTGTCACTTTTGTGCTTTGTTCAACCCCAGAACTATAAGTTGTCGGGCCCTTATTGTAGCTAGATATTTTCGCTCTCAGTCCTCGAATTCCGATATGGCTTCGGTAGGCCATCCAACTACCGATCTTCCAAAAAAACATAAGGATAGACAGAGACAGGCCACACAGGTCCAAAACTGCCAACGATGCTTCCGTTAAGCTAGTCGTCAGTTCTCTGATCTTCAGTGAGGAGCCTTCGCAGCCCCTGATGCTTGCTTCTGTAGATTCGCAGGCTGCTACCGGGCGAGACCCTTTCAGAGTCTGGTATGCTGCGAGACTCTTCTTTGACTAAGGATCCTGCGGATGTCTCTACCTTGGATGGGTCCGGAGACGCTAAGCAGGCTTCTGAGGAAGTACTTCGCAGTACTGATACTCGACATAGACCGACGACTTCTTTTGCGTCTTCAGTTCTTTCTAAAACTAAGTTTCAAAGGCCCAGGGTACGAACCACACCCAAAAAACCAACAACCCAAGCTCAGGCACCTGCTTCCTTGCCTCAGTCTCAAATGCTTAAAATGGCAGAAGACCTTATCATACTTATTAGGGGAAGCCAGGCTATCCCTTCCAGAAGAAAAAGAGACGTCCTCAGTAGTTTTATCTGAACAGGAGTCTGATGACTCTGATGCATCTGAATATGAAGATATGCAACCCCTCTCTGCTTATGAGGATTCTGATGCAGAGGAATCCATTCCTTCTGCCTCTCCACCCGAAGATTTTTCATTTGGGGAAACCCTACATACTTTAAGGGAGCATTTCATATGGGAATGTCAGGACTATCCTCATTCAAAGAGAGACTCAGGGAATTCTTGGATCTACCACAGCACAGACCTCTGGCCATTCCTCCTGTCCTGGATGTTGTGGATGATGTTTTTATGGAATCCAGTCTGACTCCTGACACCCTTCCTCCTGCTCCCAGGAAACCTGACAGGTATTACAGAGTCCCTGATTCTCACAAATTTCTTTACAAAAATCCTACTGCTGACCCCAAGGTCATTTCTCAAGGACCTAAAGGCATCAAAGCAACTTCAGCTAATAATCCCACCCCCTCAGATAGGGGTTCCCGAGCATTAGACAGATGGGGTAAAAAAGTATACACCTCTGCTACTCTTGCTATTAGAGCATTAAATTGTCAGTTCCACATGCTTGAAATATCAGCAATATACCATGGAACTCCTCAAACAAAAAATACCTTCTTTTCCTGCTTGTGCAGAAAATAAAAGAATTACAAGAGTTAATGCATTCTGCAATTCAAGTAACTAAGCACACCTTACAATGTGGTTTTGACACCCTAGAAGCATCTTGCAGGGCAGGTGTCACTGGTTCTGTCCTTAGAAGGCATGCTTGGCTTAAGGAACAGACCTTGCCAGACCATATTAAATCCAAATTATTTGATGCACCCTTGAACAAAGACAACTTATTTGGCACCAAGGCAGAAGAGGTCTTAAAAAAGATGGAAGAAAAAGCTAAATCTATGCAGACAGTTAAAGACTTCTTACAGGTCCAGCCACCGAGGTACAGTAAGCATTGCCCCTCCAAGCACTGCTCCTTTCCTACCCCCCTCCAGGCCAGCTCAGCCCAGACCCAGGGGAATCAGACCCCCCCCCAGACAACAGCCCCAGGGAATGCAGAGATCTAAGCAGTGGAGTTCCTCCTCTTCAAAAACAGGGAGTGCAAAGCCCCACCCCCTTATGGTAAGAACTCACAATGACTTTACACTTCCACCCCACCCTCTGCCCACCTGCTTGTGCCCCTAGGAGGAAAACTCTCCTTCCACGCAAGCACATGGGCCACCATTACCAATGACCACAGGGTCCTCAACATAGTGTCCCAGGGATGCAAATTTTATTTCCACACTTCACCAACCCCAAAAGGGTTCCTCAGATCTTCCTCCAAACCAGTGGGCAGAGGCCAAAAAGCAAGTCATTTCCCTGCTCTCCAGAAGGGCTATGCAGCATGTTCCTGCAGAACAGATAGGCCAAGATTTCTACTCCAGACTCTTCCTAGTACCCAGAAAAGAGGGCACATGGTGCCCCATCCTCAATCTGTCCATTCTAAACATCTTTCTGGTGATACCAAAATTCAAAATGCTCACCCTCCAGCAGCTTTTACCAATGCTTTCCATGGATGCTTGGTTAGCCACCCTAGACCTAAAAGACGCCTACCTACACATCCCAATACCTACGTTTCAGGGCAAGATCTATGCACTTTCAGTTTTCTGCACTTCCCTTTGGCTTATCCACTGCTCCCAGAGTTTTCACAAAATGTCTGGCTACCGTCTTTGCTTTTTGCAGACAAAGAAATATTCAAATTTACCCATACTTAGATGACTGCCTGATTCAGGCAGACAGTCAGGAAAAACTGCTACAGCACCTAACCTTTGTAAAGTACCTACTGACCTCCCTGGGGTATACTATCAATGAAAAGAAATCAAAACTAGTCCCCACACAAAAAATTGTATTCCTGGGAGCAAGCCTGGACACAGCATCCCAGATGGCATTCCTTACTCCAGAAAAACAAGCCTACCTGACAGGCTTCTTCTCTAAACTAGCCACCAGAACCCAGTTATCCACAAGGAAAATCCTGCAAGCTCTAGGGTTCATGGCCTCCTGCATTCTACTCATTCCATATGCCAGACTGCATATGAGGAAACTACAGTGGTACCTAAAAAGCCTTTGGTGTCAACACTGTCAAGACATGGAAACTCTCATACCAATAATACCTTGTCTAAGGAAAGATTTTATTTTCTGGGCAGCAGCATGCAACCACAAGAAGGGACTCCCCTTCCCACAACCCCATGCCGCCCAGACCCTCACCACAGATGCATCAGACTATGCCTGGGGTGCACACCTGGATGGCAGGTGCATTCAGGGCCATTGGAGTCCAAATCAAATACATCTGCACATCAACTAAAAAGAGATGCTAGCTGTTCAGCATGCTCTGACAGCTTTCAGACCCTGCACTTCCCAGGGCTTCTACTGATCAAAACAGACAACACCACAGTGATGTGGTATATCAACAAGCAGGGAGGGACTCACTCTTATCCTCTCTGCAGGCTCGCCATGACCCTTTGGCACACGGCCTCAGCCATGCAAATACACCTGCTAGCACAATTTCTGCCAGGCTCTCTAAACTCTCTGGAAGACAACTTAAGCAGAAACCTGCTAGACCCACAGGAGTGGCAGCTAGGCCACAGAACCTTCATCCTTGTAACCCAGAAATGGGGTACCCCGAAGGTGGACCTCTTTGCCTCCCCCTCCAATCATCAGCTCAGCAAATTCTGCACCAGAGAACCTCACAGCAAGGTCTGGAAAGTGGATGCTGTATCCTTCCAGTGGGTAAAACTCTCGGTCTATGCATTTCCCCCTCTACCACTCATTTCAAGGGTACTTCTCAAAATAAGGGAGGAAAAGCCGAGGGCAATCCTGATTGCCCCAGACTGGCCACACTAGCACTGGTACCCACTGCTGCACAGCCTGTCACCCCTGCCACCTACCTCAGATCCCAACACTCCTGACCCAGAGGAATGGAAAATTCATGCATCCCCAATGGCAAACCTTCAACCTGGCAGCCTGGCTATTTCCCTGACATCTCCTCAAAATGCCAGCCTAAGCAAACAAGTCCTAGATGTTCTACGTGAGGCAAGACGCCCCAGCACTAGAAAATCTTATGCTGACAAGTGGAAAAGGTTTTGCACCTGGATACAGGCTAAGGGAGCCAGAATTGCACAGCCCTCTCTACCTCTCATCCTGGATTACCTAGCAGACCTACTGCACAGGGGTCTATCCTTCTCTTCTATTCAGAATTCATGCCTCTGCCATCTCTGCTCATTACAGCACAGAGCCACCTCTCTTCTCAGACCCTCTCATGAAACAGTTCCTAAGAGGGGCTAACAACTTAAGGCCACTCAGAAGAGCTCCTACCCCAGCTTGGGACCTTAACTTTGTATTGGAAAAGCTCACCCTTACCCCTCTCTGAACCTGCAGCTTCAACAGAGTTAAAATTCCTCTCTTGGAAGACAGCCTTGCTTCTGGCCATCACCTCAGCTAGAAGAGTATCAGAGCTACAAGCACTCATGGCTGTAGAGCCCTTCATCATTTTCCATGCTGACATCTTCCCCAGGACTAACCCATCCTTCATGCCAAAAGTGGTGTCCAGTGTGGCTCTCAACCAATCCATTCATTTGCCCACCTTTTTTCCCTAACCCACAAAACAAGGGGAAAGAATTCTGCGCTCTCTAGATGTGCACAGACAGCTCAGATTCTATCTGGACAGGACTAAATCTTTTAGAACAACTGATCAATTGCCATATCCAAACAAACAATCTCCAAATGGATAGCACACTGCATCCATTTCTGCTACAAACAGCATGGGAAACAGTCCCCAAAGGGGGTCAGGACACATTCCACCAGGGCAACCTCCACCTCTGCAGCTTTTCTCAGAGGGGTCCCCACCAGGGGTATCCTGGAGGCTGCAACATGGACATCTGTTCATACCTTTACCAAGCATTACCACCTGCCTATCTACAAATCCAGGGCAGGCTTTGCCACCGCAGTCTTGCAGGGCATCCTAGCCAGTCCCCAGTCTTCTTGACTGTCTCCACCCTTTTCTTTAGCTTTGGGAATCAACCCAAATGTGATGACTGCAACAGTTAAACACAAAGAACATAGTACATCTGTGTACACTTACCATAAATGTAGATGTTCGAGTGTATTCACTGTTGCAGACCTAGTTTCCCTCCCTCCAGCCCCCTTGTCTCTCTCTCTCTCTCTCTTCCTCTCTCATTACAGGGAATTTTTGGTATTTACTTTCTACTGGTGGTGTTCTTCCACCATGACCTAGCTCCCTTTTTGGGGGCTCCTGACAGTTAGGGCAAGAAAAACTGATGTAATGGTGTCGGCTGCCTGATTTTATACCACTGATGACCTGACATCAGTCCTGGAGCGACAGCAACCGACACAGAAATACTGAGCCTCTGGTATTCGGGCCAACTGAGGGCTACCCCTGGCAGGATAACCCAAATGTGATGACTGCAGCAGTGAAGACACTCGAACATCTACATTTATGGTAAGTGCACAAAACTGTACTTTTTACCTGACATCAGATCCACAATCACAGCCTACTCTTCATTCTCAGGAAAGCTGTCAGCACCTTCACTGGTGTATGTATGACCAAACTTGTAGGGCTAACCTTTTATCCCTCCATTTCCGAGTTTAACAATAAACATGAACACATTAGTGCTGGGGTGGTAGGTCATTGCATAGGGAAGATGGTCCAAGGCTCATGGACAATTTCAAGACGCCTCCATGCACATAAATGTCCTGGAGATGATGGAGGTCCTCCTTTTGATGCAGGTCTTTAAGGATCTCCTTACCCTGGGTGCAGTTGCCATCCCATCTGACAGCATAGCAGTGGTGTGGGTATGTAGACAAAACTGGAGGAGTACATTCTTATTCATAGAGAGGCTAAGATGGCATGGGAATGAGCCAAGTGTTCTCATAGCTTTGTTGCAGCAGTGCATGTACTAAGATAGACTGGTTGTCTTGCAAACAAGCTCAGCGAGTGTTTGCTTATGTTCCATGAGTGGTCTTTCAGTCAGATGATGATGAGCATGATCTTTCACCATTGGGGGATCCTGTACATGTAGTTCTGCAATTTCAGATTTGTTTAATAATGTGTCAGGGTTATTCAACTTTACAGATTCACTTGCCAGCTATTTCTAACATTCATCAAGTTGTAAACTTTTTTTCTCTAGCTGCCTTTAAAGTCTGCAACACATTTCTAAGAGGCACTTTCTTATTGAGATCCAAATTTTGGGAACCCATTCCTCCTTGGGACGTAAATTTTGCTCTAGAAAATGTAAATTACCTATGATCGAGCCTGTGGCTAGAACATACCTCAGATTTTTGGCTTATTATTGTTGGGGGCTATTACTCTGCCAGAAGGATCTCTGCACTTCAAACTTTATCATCTCAGTCTGTTTATTTTCCCATAAAGGCATGAAGTATGTTTACACACTAACCCAGCATTCATGCCAAAAATAACCTCAGAGTTAAACGTAAATTAATCTATCAGTCTCATTGATCCAATGTTGTTGTTCTTTTCATTCTTCCTTAAAGTATGGGTTAGGGATCTGATCCTCATATCTGAGTTGGCTGCATACTACAGACTTCGGATCCAACTCTCAAGCTCCTCCCTCTGCCCGCAATACCCTAGTCCATCTCCAGTACTTCAGATCTTGTTTGCCGCCATTGAGCTCGGATGTAGGATCCTCTCTCATAGCAGTTATTTTCTTGTATTTACATCAGTAAGTGCATTTTTCTCAGTCCTTTTCAGTCTACATTTCTTCTTTGATATTCACTTTTACCTTATATAATTTTTTTCTGCCTTACTTTTAGTTTCTTGGGGTTTTCTGTATTAGGCCTTCTACTATTTTTATAGTAGTCTTCTTTAAGAACCATTGTCGGTACTCTTCTTTATCTATAAAAATCCTACCCTTTCCTTCAGGGTATTCCTTATTATCATTGGTGGTAGTTTATGTCTACTAAAAAAAATCCTTTTCTATTTATTTTCTCCCTTTTTTCTGTGGATTTTTCTGTCATGGCTGATAATCTGACAGGTTTTAAGAAATGCAGTTCCTGTTGGTATAAAATTCCTAACTCAGAGGCACACAGGGCGTGCATTTACTGTCTAGCAGTGACTCACTTGAATACAGATTGTACTATTTGCGCAGGTTCAATTCTAGAGCTGTAGCTGACGGGCATAACAAGCTTGTCCTCAAAGGATTGCTGCCACATTTATCTTTATCTTCTTTAGGGGCTGAAATACCCAGTAAATCTTCAAAAGCTCCTTCTGAGCACAGGAAATGGCCACCTCTGAAGTCTCCAAAAACTTCCTCGGAGCCACCACAGAAGATTCAAAAAAACTTGAATCTGATTTTGTCAGATCCGAAAAGACAACTTGTAGATCCAAAGCTTTCAGTTCCTAAGACTTCCTATCCCATTCTTATTTCTTCCAGTCCTGCCATCCAGGCTACGGATCCATAGCCATCGGATCCTGCACCTAGTACATCTTACAAGCTGTGGACCTGCTCACCTTAGTTCACAGTAGATCCTGTCTCCCTTCGGCTACACTCTCCATCTCCACTACGTAATCTGATTTTCTACCCCTCAATGATTATTTTAAAAGAATTAGACAGATGGCAAGAAAATGTGGTTCCGCAAATCCCAGGGATCTTTCCACTACTCGTGCAGAGACACTCCTTCAGAGGCAGAGGAGGGAATTTAAATGGAAGGTGCCATCATTGTGATAGAGGAGGCCCACATAATCAGGGTTCCAGAGATTCCTTTCCAGATAGACCCTTTCGGTGATCCTGAAGTGCTGCTTAACTTCCCACGTCTGGAGACAGTCAGGGGTACTTGTCCTTGCACCCGGAATCCTGGGTTGCTATATAATAAACAACTATTGGATGCTATAAATAATATCCAGAGGTTACTTCATACCCTTTTCTCAGACTGCAACTTCCAAAAGAAAGAAAGAAGCTCCCACCCAGTCAGAGGGAAGCTACAGCACAAGAAGTTCAAAAGCTGTTGGACAAGAGTCATCAAGTAGGTCCCACCAGACCAAACAGGATTCGGACCTTACTCAAGAGTCTTTTTAGTACCAAAAAAGACAGGGGACCTGAGACCAGTTTTGGATCTAAGCAATCTAAACCAATTTGTGAGAAAGTCAAAGTTCCAAATGGTTATGGTTCAGTCCATTCTACCTCTTCTACACAAGGACGATTGGATGTGCTACAGTGATCTTCGGGACGCATAATGGCACATCAGAATAGATAGATGCTTCTGGAGACATTTATGCTTTTGGCTGGGAGCTAGCCACTACCAATTCAGAGCCCTGGACTTTGGACTCACCATAGCCCCCAGGGTGCTTATCAAGTGTATGGCAGCTCACCTGAGACTGCAGGGATTCTGAGCATTTCCATATCTAAACTACTGGCTTCTCACCACCCCAACAGTGCATCTCCTAGAACAATCCAGGGACTGTTTGCTCCAGATTTGTCAGTCCCTAGGCATAGCAATCAATATTGGAAAATCCAAACTAACACAAGTACAGAGCACGGAGTTTATTGATGCCCATCTAAACTCAAGAAATTTGATTGCTTCCTTATCAACTCACCTTGTATGGACTCTCATATTGCAAGTTGATCAGATTCTCTCTCACTCTGCTCCTCCTGACAAACTTGTTCTTCAAGCATTGTGATCCATGGCAGCATCCATAGTATTAGTTCCATTAGCATGCTACTTTCTTCAGTGGATTCTGGCTGCTCAGTGGTCTGTTCTATGACAACCCCTATCCTTTACAGTCAAACTTACTCAGATATGCAGAAACCGCATTTACTGGTGGATGCAGTCAGATGAAATTTACAAAGGTTGATCTTTCGTTCTACCTCCCCTGTTGGCCACAGTGACTACAAATGCCTCCCAACTGGGGTGGGGGACACTACTTGAGAAAAATGGTTCAAGACACTTGGTCCCCCCATGAGATCAATTTGCATATCAGTGTCCTGCAGATGAGAACAGTCCTTTTAGCACTGCAGGCATTTCAAAATCCTCTCCCTCTAGGGACCATTACAGTTTAGACCGACAACGTCTCTAGTCTGGTACATCAACAAACAAGGAGGAAACAAATCCTACCCTGTCTGTTGAGAAGCTATGAGAGTGTGGCAATGGGTATCTCTTCCAACCGCTTTCTAGTAGCAGTGCACATTCCAGGGAAATCCAGTGTACTGGTGGGCAAACTCAGCAGGTCCATTCTCTTACCTCGAGTGGTCTCTCAGTCAGTCAGTGGCAAAGAAATTTTCCACTGTTGGGACCAGCCATGCTGCAATCGTTTTGCATCTCCCCACAGCAAGTGCAGCATTTATTTTGTCCTGATCCACCCTCAGGGGGAGTCATCAAGAGATGCTGTAGTCCACATTTGGCTGTCAGACTCCTTTTTGCCTATCCCCCAGTACCTATGATTTCAAAATTCTTACAGAAAGCCAGTTGGTTGATGAGCTCTGTCATCCCCATTGTCCCTTTTTGGCTTTGTCAGGTGTAGTTTCCTTTCCTCGGGTCTCATCTTTGCTATCCTCCTTGGATACTGGACCCCAGTCCAGACCTTCTGTCAAATCCTTCAAGAATGAAACACCCCAGTATTCCAGCCCTCAAACTAACTATATAATTTCTCCAGTTCCATTAATTGCCAGACAGCTCAGGCTTTCTTCCCCAGTATGCACCATTCTTTTATCTTCACAAAAAAGCTCCACCAGAAGAATTTACAAGAGTAATTGGAAAAGATTTCCATTTTGGGCTTTGAAAAATAACATTGATCCATTCACTTCCCCTGTCTCTGCGATACTAGACTCTTTAGCTTCCCTCTTTCAAGAAGGTGCTAGTTTTTCCACAATAAAAGTACAATTACCAGCCATATGTAATTTTCATTCAGGGGACAAGACGTCTTGCTTGGCTGCTTCCAAGTTATGTAAGGCCTTTTTAAAAGACACCTTTCTTCTTAGGCCTCCAGTGGAAGATCTATCATCTCCCTGAGATTTAACAGTAGTACTGCAAGGTTTGACTCAAAAGCCCTTAGCAAAAACTGACTTAAAGTATCTTTCTTAGAAAACAGCCTTTTTAGTGGCCATTACTTCAGCTAAAAAGATTTACAAACTCCAGGCCCTTTCATCGAAGGCTTCCTACATTGTTTTTCATATAGACAGAGTTAACTTATGAACCAGTCCTTCTTTGCTACCAAAAGTGGCTTCTGAGTCTAATATTAACCAAACCATTCATTTACCAGTCTTCTTTCCAGAATTTTCAAACAAAGGAAAAATACATGTTACATCTTTTGGATGTGCATAGACAATTGTTTCTACTTACATAGAACAAAAGAATTTAGAAAAACAGATCAGTTGTCTCCTTTTTACCTAGTAAACTGGGATGTCCAGTTTCTAAAGTTACATTGGCCAAATGGATAATTAAATGCCTATGCGTTTCCTGGATTTATTCTCAGCAAGGCCATTCTCTACCAAAACCTTCAAAGGCTCATTCAACTAGATCCATGGCCACTTCAGCTACATTTTGGTCAAGAACTTCCCATTGATTACGAAGGAGCCACATGGTCTAGTGCTCATACCTTTGCCACTTGTCACAAATTGGACTTAATTTCCAAAAGTAGAACTACCTTTGGTTCAGCAGTTCTCCAGAATATCCTTCTATGAATGCCACCCAAGATTGATGTAGCTGAAGACTCTGTCCCATATGCTGAGGAAGAATGAAAAGGACAACATCAGATATAAACGTTATGTACTCAGCTTAACTAGGCATTTGTGTTGACCATTTTCATTCTTCCTCAACATCCCCCTCCCCTTTCCCCTTCCTGTCATCTTTTGGAGTGACCTGATGGATTTTTGTGCTGAATTTTCTGTCTTGGAACCTATAGTTCTGGTTTTGAGCCCTACTGTAGTTTCTATTCCTCACAGAATTCTATATATCACTAAACTTAGTCGTAGGTATTGGGGATGGACTAGGGCATTGTGGGTAGAGGAGGAGCTCAAGAGTTGGACCTGAAGTCTGTAGTGTGAGTAAATGCCTCCTGGAGAATCTTTCCCCAGTTGTCTAGTATAAGGAATGCAAGTTACATTGCCTGGATGTTCGTTGAGTGCCCCGATGTTTTCACAGAACCAAAGATACTAGAAATAATGACAAACTGCCTCTTTTGCTTCTACTAGAATGTGCCAAAGTGTGTCTAAGTGTATCCAGGTATCTGTCTGAGTGCATTGCTTTTTTGTTAAACAAAGTACAAAAAAACTTTGTTAGGCACATTTCACAAAGGCTGTAACTACTTATTTAACCTATTTTAGAAATTCTTCTGTTGATAGCATTTGTGCTGCAGTGACATGGGCTTCACTCCACACTTTTACAAGAAGCTATAAGCTGGATGTGATCACCATGCCCAAGTCGATCATTAAGAACCACCTTACTCTGTGGCATTTTGTTTTGTCAAGAATCCACCCATGAGTAGCAGCTGGGGAGTCTGTTATACCAATGAGGTGCAATAACTGAATAGTGCAAGATATGAAAGTTATGTACATATAACATTAAGCTTCATAATCTGTTTCTGTCCACTTCAGCAACCCCTACAACCTAAATAACAACCTCCTTCTCCCTTCTGTTTAGATGTACTTTTACTAGTAGACTTACTTGAGTCTACCTGAGGTCTGTATTATGGTTTTATAAAGGTGACGTGTGATAAATATGTTGCTATACCACAGGGAAAGTTGATATACCACAGGGAAAGTTGAAATCTGGAGGGGGTGGTAAGCAAGGCTTATTATGGGAGTAAAGAAGGGAGTTTGAGAGAGCTCCATGGATGTCAGAATGGCTTCTTACTGATGACATGGGCATTCTTGAAGGACACCATAAATTAATCCTGTTCTCTTCTAAGATCTGTCCTTGTTTTGTTTAAACCATTATTTGTTCCTGTTTTTAAGATGATTCACCCCAAAGTTCTGCAGCTTTTTTATGTAGTTTCATTCAGTGCTTTTAAGGATTTTTATTGATGTCCTTCATGGATGCATCTGCAGTCATAACAACTGGGTTGTCCTGTCGTCAGGCAGCCCTTCAGTCGGCCGGATTCCAAAGTCCGGGTCCGGCTTCGGCTGATGTCGCACTTCACCCGACGTCATCTCTGTTGGTCTTCGGGTATAAAGGCATCAGCCGACGCCATTTTCCTCAGTCTTTCTTGCCGCGTGGCGCCCGAAGCAGAAGCTGTTCGCAAGTGCCGGTCGGTCGGATCCAGAGATTACTTCTACCGAATACTACTTCGAAGACTTCTAAAGCTAAGTACCCCGTTGGGGACTCTTTCTTGCCTCAGCCGATGTCAGAAAAAGTTAATAATTGTTTAACCTGTGGGAAACAAATACCTCATAAGGATTTCCACTCTTACTGTCTGCCTTGTTTAGGCCCAGCCCACGACGTAGCAGCCTGTTCGGCCTGTGCTTCTTTCAACCGACGAACGCTTAGGCGTCGGTCGGAGTTTGCTGAACAGTTTTCAGGTTCTGATTTTGCGTATATTATGCCGTCGGATCCTCCGACTACCCAAACTGCTAAAAAGCGCAAAGATAAAGACCGACACTCATGATCCGCGGTTTCGGCCGAAACCATGGTTAAGCAAACATGAGTGTCTCAGTTTCGGCCGAAACCGAGAAAACTGATCAAAATACAGCAGAATCTATCACTACCACTGAGGCCCCTGCTACTTCTCTTGAATCGGCCTCAGAAATTTTATCCACTACGGTGGTTGCCACTGACTTATCAGACACCATTCCCTTGGATGTGTCTACCCCAGCACGTGGTGCTGCTAGGCCTCCAGCAGCCATGTCCATTAAGGCCTTTGCCAGGGCCAAAGCAGCCAAAACTACTAGAACAGTACCTGCTAAACCACCTTCAACCCGGCCCTCTTCTAGTGCACAAATGCTTACTCTGGCAGAAGATTTAATTTCATTAATTAGGGGATCTCAATCTCACCCAGACAGGGCCTCTCAGCCCCCAGAGAAGAGACCTAGGGCAGAGCCCCCCGAGCCTGTGTCCTCTGATGATTCTGCTGATGAATCAGACATAACAGACCAGCCAGAGACTATCCCAGGGTCCCAAGGCAGTAGCCGCGACCACAGCTAAAAACCCTATTCCTTCTGAAAGGGAAGCCAGGTCTCTAGACAGATGGGGCAAAAAGGTTTACACTTCAGCTACTCTTTCAGCTAGAGCTTTAAACTGTCAGTTTCACATGATACAATACCAAGAGTTTATGCTTGATCAGTTAACAAAAAAGCTATCCTCTGATGAATCAATTGATAAGAAATATGTATTAGAAATGGTAAATAACATACAACAGGTTAGTAACCATTCCTTAAAATGTGGCTATGATGCACTGGAGGCTTCATTTAGATCAGCCATGACTGGCACAGTGATAAGAAGGCATGCATGGCTAAAGGAACAAGCTTTACGGATCATGTTAAAGCTAAGTTATTAGATGCACCTATGGATAAGACCAGCTTGTTTGGTACACCTGCCCAGCAGGTAATGAAGAAAATGGAAGAAAAGGCAAAATCTGTTCAAACGGTTAAAGATTTCTTGCAGGTCCAACCCCCAAGGTTTAGCAGGAACTGGCCAGCCAAAAATTGGTCCTTTCCTGACTCCACAAGATCCCAAAGGGGCAGGAATAGACGTTCCAGAGGCAGAAACCAATCCAGGGGAGGTGCCTACAGAGGACGACAGTGGCAAGGTAACAACAGAGGCACAGACACAACCACTGCCACTACAACAACACAGCCACAGTGACTTAACTCTAAATCCGCCTACCAGGGAACAAATAGCAGCTCCATTAGGCGGCAAATTAACCTTATTTTCAAAGAACTGGCACTATATCACAAAAGACAAGTGGATTTTACAAACCATAGATCAAGGTTACCGGTTCCACTTCCACACTTTACCAGTCAAAAGAGGAATGCCAAAAAACATGAGAGCTGTGGAAAGAGTGCCAACAACAGAACAAGGAAAGGGATTCTATTCAAGACTATTCCTAGTTCCAAGAAAGGAAAAAAGTTGGAGACCTATTCTCGACCTGTCCACCTTAAATACATACATCATTGTCCCAAAATTCAAAATGCTGACCCTACAGCAACTTCTTCCCATGCTGGGCAAGGAGTGTTGGCTGGTAACTCTAGATCTCAAGGAGGCATACCTGCACGTCCCCATTCGACCAATCTGCAGAAGATACCTCAGATTTCTTGCAGGATCAGAGCATTATCAATTCTCAGCATTGCCCTTTGGCTTATCTACTGCGCCCAGAGTATTCACAAAATGCCTGGCATCAGTAATCGCCCACTGCAGACTACAGGAATTCAAATTTACCCATACCTGGACGACTGCCTACTACAAGGGACAACAAAAGCAAGCTGACAACAGATTTACAAAGGGTCATTTACTTGCTACAAGCACTGGGATACACAGTCAATTTACAAAAATCAAGGCTGATCCCATCCCAGACAAGGACATTCTTGGGCGGAATTGGACACAGTAAAACAAATGGCTTTCCTAACTGCAGAAAAACAAAGAGAACTCCTCTTTACTTCTTGGCACTAACAAAACAGAACAAGTTAACAGCAAGAAAAGTACTGCAGGCCTTGGGCTTCATGGCATCATGCATAATCTTGGTTCCACTTGCCAGACTACATATGAGAAAACTACAGTGGTACCTAAAGAATTTATGGTCCCAACACAGGCACAGCCTAGAAACAGAAATTCCACTAATTCCATGCTTAAAACAGGAGTTCCTATGGTGTGCTCAAGCATGCCAGTCAAACCCAGGGCTACCCTTTCGCAGATGTCAAGCAAGCCAGACCATCACAACAGACGCTTCAGACCTAGGATGGGGGGCCCACATGCTGGACAAATGCGTGCAAGGATTGTGGACGCAGGATCAACTTCACCTGCACATCAACCTAAAAGAAATGCTGGCAGTAAAACTGGCAATCCAAAACTTCAGACCATTTCTCAAAGAGGGCCAGTTGATGATAAGGACAGACAACACCACAGTCATGTGGTACATCAACAAACAGGGAGGCACTCATTCATACCCCTATGCAGAATGACTTTGGAGCTGTGGAACCTGGCACTCAGCTACAACATCCAGTTACAGGCAATATTTGTACCGGGAAAAGAAAATACTCTAGCAGACATATTAAGCAGAACCACATCGGATGCCCACGAATGGATGCTACACCGGACATCTTCAAGACCATCTCAAAGAAATGGGGAATGCCTCAGATAGACTTATTTGCTTCCCTCTCAATCACCAGCTCAAAAAGTTCTGCACAAGGACATTCCACCCACTAGCATGGAAAGTGGATTCGCTCTCCTTCAGCTGGAAAGGCCTAGCAGCATATGCATTCCCACCTCTTCCCTTGATACACAAGGTATTACTAAAAATCAAGGAAGAACGTCCAAGGATAATCCTAATAGCTCCAAACTGGCCAAGACAACACTGGTACCCACTGCTGAGGAGCATGTCTCAGAACAATATGTGGCCAATACCCCTGATGCCTTTGATGTTAACTCAGAACAACTACAGCATCATGCATCCAAACCTAGAAACGTTGCAACTGACTGCATGGAACATCACATAGCAGCAGCTAATCCAGAACTTTCCCAAAGAGTTAAAGACATTATTCTTGAAGCCCGCAGACCTTCAACAAGAAGGAACTATGCAGGAAAATGGAAAAGGTTTGTCATTTGGAGTACTGAAAGAGGAAAAGATGTGTCAAACATAGATATGCCTAACATCCTGGAGTATCTGGCAGAACTTCTACATTCAGGCCTGTCCTACTCCTCCATCAAGATACATGCATCAGCTATATCAGCAGAATACAGCTTTGATCCACCTGTTTTTCACACCCATTACTCAGACAGTTCCTCAGAGGAATCAAAATGTAAAACCTCCAAGGAAACCACCATTACCAGCTTGGGACTTGAACTTTGTGCTAGAAAAGTTGACACTATCACCCTTTGAGCCAGCAGCAACAGCAGACCTACAGCATCTATCGTGGAAAACCGCCTTCCTACTGGCAATAACCTCAGCCAGGAGGGTTTCTGAACTCAGGCCCTAATGGCAGTACAACCCTTCCTAATCTTCCATCCAGATAGAGTGTCCATGAGGACTAATCCTACATTTATGCCTAAGGTGGTATCCAGAGTGTCTTTAAACCAGGCAATCCACCTACCTACCTTCTTTCCCAACCCACAAAACAGAAGAGAAAGAATATTGCATACCTTGGATGTACATAGACAGCTACGCTATTACCTGGACAGAACAAAAGTAGCAGAAAAACTGATCAGCTTTTTGTAGCCTATGCAACAGGAAGGGAAGGAAAAGCTATTTCCAAACAGACAATCTCCAAATGGATAGGAAATTGCATACGATTCTGTTACTCCTTCCATGGAAAACCAATTCCACAGAACATAAGACCTCATTCTACAAGGGCAACAGCCACTACCACAGCCTTTTACGAGGAGTGGCAACCAAAGACATTATTGAGGCGGCTACTTGGACCTCCGTGCATACATTTGCCAAGCATTATAATTTGCCTCTATATTCCAGATCCCGAGCAGGGTTTGCCACTGCTGTACTGCAAGGGATCCTAAACACACCATAATCTAGTTTCTTCCTCCTCCCCTAGTTGGCTATGGTATTCTACCCAGTTGTTATGACTGCAGATGCATCCATGAAGGACATAGTACAGTTTTGTACCTACCATAAATGTAGATGTCCGAACTGGATAGCATCTGCAGTCAGGATTACCCTCCCTCCTTCCCCTCTGTGGTACTCCTAGGGTGTTTACCCTCCTAATAGCTAGCTGGTGGGGGGAGTCTTTTATGGTGTATTTGTTGTATATATGTACATACATGCTTATTTTTTGTTTTTTACCACTATCTTTTTGGAAACATTGGCATTTATCCAAAATTTTTAGCCTACAAGAGGGCTACTGGCATCTGGGGCAAGAAACACTGAGGAAAATGGCGTCGGCTGATGCCTTTATACCCGAAGACCAACAGAGATGACGTCGGGTGAAGTGCGACATCAGCCGAAGCCGGACCCGGACTTTGGAATCCGGCCGACTGAAGGGCTGCCTGACGACAGGACAACCCAGTTGTTATGACTGCAGATGCTATCCAGTTCGGACATCTACATTTATGGTAGGTACAAAACTGTACTTTATCTGCTGTAATGTCTCCACCTTGTCATGATCCTTGTTAAAGCAGTTTTTTAGCTTGAAGAGGCATGTGATGTAGAAAATAAAGCCACTCGTCTATACATTAAGACAGGAGGCATGCTGAATTTTTTATTTACCCACTGTGAGCATGAGTTAAATTGAGTAGCCATTGTACATCTAAATAGAGAGTGGATGTTATTGTAAACGAGAAAGAAGCAGCCTTTTTGTTAGGCTTTACTATACTGAAATTCAGCATCCTGGTGATGGATACTCTATGAAGTTATTAAAATCAACCCCTTATCAAATATTAAATGATTACAAGTCTGACACCTGCAGCAGAATAGGCTGGCATTTGAGGTATTGCAAATGTGTGCTCTTAATGTTGCATACATTCACATGGCTAATAATGTCACAGCAATTGTGTGGCTGGTGAAGTAAAAATGCTAGCCAGAGCAGACCCTGAAAGATAAACACAAGCATGCTACACATATACGCATAGTGACACCAAATGCAGCTGATGTAGACTGCAGACAGACAACATAAACTCCCTCAAAAGCTTGCACATATTATGAAAACAGTCACAAAAACAACAGAAAACAAAAATCAAGTAGCAGCCCAGCAGCCATATAACATAAACTAGGGTGATGCACAAGATAGCCAAGTACTCATACCATCCAAGTGGGAGCTTGCCCACACCATGCAAGTGGGAGCCTGTCCATGCCATGTAGGTCTGAGACTGACTGTACCATCCAAGTGTGGGCCTGCCCATGCCATCCAAGTGTGAGCCTGTCAGCTACAACGGGACTCTTAAACAAGCAGACTGGAATCTGGCAGCATGAATGAAGATGTCCCTTTCAAACAACACTGCCGTGAGCAGCCTTCACAACAGCTCATATACAGTATATACATACAATCATCACTAGAACTAGGAAGTTATATAGTATAGGTGAGGTGGGGTAGGATAAACGTATAGCATATTGTATATGTGAGGTGGGATGGGGATTAACATGGAGAATACAGTGCACAGACATGGAGACATGGATTGCATTGATCCAGAAGAAACAGCATCCCTTGGACTGCGACATAGTTCCCCCAGATAAGCAATGCAAAGAGTATGGCAGTACACCCTGACAAAAGGGAATCCAAAACCTTGGCATTTAGACATTTATTGTAAAGAGAAGACAATGAGTGGTAAGCATTTGATGCTGCATGTTGAAAGCAACACACAAGTTAGAGGAAAGGCAAATAGTGCCAGTTTGCAGGAGGAGAGGAGCTCCACAGACACCAGCTACTTCTGCACTGGTGGACCAGTCACTAATGGCAGCAAACGTATTAGGCAGGGTACTAAAAATGGGATTGGAGACAACAGATATACTTTGCAGGGTGGTACAGAACACCTTGCCAGACATGACAGAAGTAGTAGCGCAGGCATTGCCAAACAAGAAGGCACTGGCGCAGGTTGTGATGGGTGAGGAGAAGAGACAGAAGCAGACAGTGTAAGCATGGTGAAAGATTTAAGAACTGATGTGTTACCATTAAGGAGGGCATCTTCATTTATATAATGCCGAAGGTGAACTGACCATGCCTATACTGCTGGTGTAAGCCTACACAACCTGTCCATATTTTTATATGACAGTACTAGTACTTTAATTCCATTAGGTCACTTGGGTTTTGTTCCAGGCAATCAGTAGTGTAGCAAGTGTGGGGAGAAGGGGGCATGTGATTGAGAGGCTAGCTTTAATTTTTTTCTGTACTGAAATGCTGGTGCAAAAAAGCAATTTGGTTCAGTGTTTTTTTTTTCTCTTCACTTGAACAGGGGCTGTGGATTGTTCTCCTTCAGTAATATTAGAAGACTTTTTGCTCTTCACTAGAGCTGCGAGGGCATGGATTTGTGGGGAGATGTTTCTGTATTGTTTTAAGAAGCTACTTAATATCCAAAGATTTTTTTTTGTGATATGGGAGGGGTGCGTGGATTATCTCCTGTACTGCAGGATGCCAGTAGGCTTTCCACAGAGTCTGGGGTGCAGGTTTGTCAGACTGGCAAAGGGCACTAGCTGAGCCATCTGTGCCTCTGCAGACAATTGTTAAGTTTATAGTTAGTACAGCTCACTCACTGAGAAATACACACACACACACACACACACACACACACACACACACACACACACACTTGTCATTCCTGATGTAAAAATTCAGGGAGGCATACTTCGACACATTCCCATGTGTATACTAAGACTAATCAGTGAAAAATTCCTTCCAAAAGTCTTTGAACTTGCATCTACTAGTAACTGGTTTTGCATTTTGTGGTGTAACCTAATTCCAACAGTTAACAGCCTTATCATCCCTAGCTAATTCCTTTAGTATTTGTTGTCCTCTTAACACTTGTTTTAGATCTAAAGTAGTTTACTTCATTTGCTCTTCAACCTGTGGGTCTTCAGATCCACATTGGATCCAACACTGCCACATTTTCCAGCTACGGATCCGAGCTCCATGCTCCTCCCCTTACCCATAATGCCCCCTGTCTCCCTTCTCCCTTCAGATCTCGTTTGCCGCCTGAGAGGAAGCAACATGGTCCAGGCTTCTGCATAGGTTTTTTGGTTTGTGGTCCGCATTCTACATTAAGTTCCCTTACTTTCTGTATCTTTCTACGTTCTAATCTTCCCGGGTTCTCCATAGATTAAAAAAAAAAAAAGAAAAACAAATCGTAGGCTTTTCTATTCTCTTCCCTCTTCTTCTTCTTCTTACTGCATGGGGTGTGTGTGTGTGTGTGTGTGTGTGTGTGTGTGTGTGTGTGTGTGTGTGTGTGTGTGTGTGTGTGTGTGTGTGTGTGTGTGTGTGGGCAAGGTGAGGAATGGCAGATGCCCCTAAGCCTGGTTTCAGATGCTGCACAGAGTGTGGCCATAAGCTCTCTCCAGCCGATGACCACACTTCTGTTTGCGTTGGGTTCAGTCCCAGAGCACTTAAGGACAGGTCGGACAAACTTATTGTCAAGGGCCTATTGCCCTCTTCTGCTGGGACCGAGGTCCCTGCCTCTCCTGCCAACAAAGCAGCTGCTGCTGCTTCGTCTTCTCCTTCCATGGCCTCTGGGACTCACCCTCCCACCAAGAGGTCCGCGGAAGTGGATAAATCTAAGAAGGACCGGCCCTGCAAACGATCCCCCGACCGCTTGTCGGAAGCCGATCCCCCACGAAGTCTAAGCCTGTTTCCAGGCTTGTGACTCCTCAGCTTAGGTCCCACAGGTTCTCCCCTGAGCCTGAGGTTCTGGTCAGCCGGGCGTCCCCTAGGCCCCCCCACGGCTCTCCCGACCGACTTCGGCGGCATCCTCCCGCTCCACTCGGACCTTGTCTGAAGTGAAGATGGACAAGATGATGCGGAGGTTTATTCGCACTCAAATCCAGATGGGGGTCTTGCCAGGGCCTTTTCCCACCGGAGCAGGCACCTTTCAGCCACTATTTGCACCTATTATTCCTTCTCCAATCCGACCTTCGGTTTCAGAGTCGTTGGATCAGAGAATGTACCTAGACGCCGGGGAGTGCCTTGAGTGTGTCAGATCTGACAGGATCGGATTTGAGCTGTAGGAGCTGTAGCCTTGAGGTTGGATCCGAGGCGGTGCTCTCAACTCTGAGTTTGTCGGAGAGAAGCATTCCCCTCGGTGTCTTGGCTCTTAGAGGCTCCTCTCCAGCTCCCTGGTCAGATCAGGTGGGGAACTGTGTCCACCAGGTCAGCCCAGGAGGTCCATTCCCCCTCAGCATTCGACATGGTGGAGAGGGTTCTCGCAGGGTCGAGGCCTCTGACCATCTTATCCATGAAGTCCGTCCAGACCCCCCCCCCGGCTTTGAGTGAGGTCCCGACCATCTTGTCCTCTCAGGGACAACCCGCAACTGTAGTGCCCCAGGTAGTTCTGCCTTTGGAACATCCCGCTTGTGAGTCCTTCCCAGATGGTCCCCCTGAGGAGCTCCCTCGCAAGCATACGTGTAAGAGGAAGCACTTGGATTCTCCACCAGAGTCCTTCACCGAAGACACGGACTTGGATGAAGGGGAAGGTTCCCCAAGATCACCCCCTGAGGATGTCTCCTTTGGAGACATCATGGAAATCCTGTGCCAAAGGGGAGGGTGGTCCTCCCTAAAACCAACCTCGGACGAGTCCATGTTTCTAGAGGCATTCGGCTCGGGTCCATCTACCTCTTGGGTGTCCCCTCCTGCCGAGCCACTTGTGGATCTGATAACATCTCAGGCTTGGAAGGAGCTGGACACAGTAGAGCCAATACCCAACTGCCCGGACAATGTCCTAAGCCCACCTGCAGATAAGGTACACTGGCATAAAGGGTCCCCTGTAGATGCTATGATGGTGGTGGCGGCCACAAGAAAGGAACTCGCCCAGGAGAGTTCCATGGTCCATCCGCCTGACCGAGAGTCGAGAGCATTGGATCATTTTGGGAAGTGAGCTTATGCTTCAGCGATCTCCTGCATGAGGGCGCTGAACTATGTGGCGCATGTGATTCGACTCCAGAGAGATCTTGTTAAAGAAGTCACAGAGTCGACCCCAGGGTCCATGTCGGCAGATGATAAAAAAAAAGTTTGATGCTCGAATGGCTACCCTTAAAGCTACAGTGAACACGTCCATGCGTTTGCTCTCCCACGCTACAGAGGGAGCTGCATGGGCAGCGGGGACAGGCGTGCCTGGCTCCACTTATGTCAATTCTCGGAGCCCTTCATGGTGTCTTTTACCAACGCCCCTTATGATAGTACTTCTCTTTTGCGGAAGACAGTAAGAGAGACTTTGGCCGCAAGTGAGAAGGACGGGAAGAAACTGTCTGCCATCAGGATCTGCTTCTCTCTGCCTCAAGGGTCTTTTTCCAGGAACCAGCAAGGCCAGAAGAAGATGTGGTTCTGCAAATCTCAGGCGTTTTCCTGGGATGCTCAGGATTCGCCTTCCCCCAGAGGCAGAGGGGGTCCTAAGAACTTCAGGTCCTGAGAACCGTTCTCGGACAAACACGGGCAGCAGCCCTGAGGGGTTGCCTGGCTGTCCATCTCTAGAGGCAGTCGGGGGCCGTTTGTTGCTGCACCCACTAGCTTGGGAGTCCATTACAACAGATCAGTAGTTGCTGCGGATCATATCCAGAGGATATTTTGTTCTGTTCAAGGAACCTCCCCATCCAACAGTACCCTCTCCGATGTTCCACCCACGCAGCGGGAGGAGGCAGCAGTGCAAATAGCTTCACTGCTACAAAAGCAAGTCATCCAACCAGTCCCCCGAGACCAGTCCGGGGTTTATTCCAGATTCTTTTTAGTGTCCAAGAAGATGAGGGACCTTGGACCAATTCTGGATCTATCCCAATTGAACCTGTCTGTAACCAAATCAGAATTCCGGATGGTCATGATTCAATCTATTCTGCCCTACCTTCAGGCCAGACTCTGGATGTGCTCGATAGGTCTCCAGGACGCATGCTACCACATCAAGATGGACAGATACTCCCAGATGTTCCTTCGCTTCCGGCTGGGAGCCAATCATTACCAATTTCGAGCCCTCCCCTTTTGTCTCACCACAGACCCCTGGGTGTTCACCAAGGTAATGGCAGTAGTAGCAGCTCACCTGAGGCTCCAGGGCATTCAGTTCTTTCCGTACCTGGATGATAGGCTCTTTGCTGCCTCATCAGAGCATCTACTTTGTCAGGCCAGGGACTCCTTTCTTCACCTTGCCAACACATTGAGCATCACAATCAACATGAATAAGTCTGCTCTTCTCCTTGTTCAGACTTCAGATTTCATTGGGGCACAGCTGGACACAGTACAAGTGAAGGTGTTCCTCACATCAGACAGGGTACGCAGCTTGAGGGTACATGTCTTACACATCATTCAGACCCCTTTGCCAACAGCCGAAGCAGTATTGAGGGTTCTAGGTATTATGGTGGCCACAGTAAATCTGCTTCCAATGGCTCATCTTCATATGAGGGTGCTGCAGTGGACACTGGCAGTTCGGTGGTCACTATTATACCTTCCCTTGTCTTTTCTGGTCAGAATGTGCAGGGGACTCCCTTTGGTGGTGGATTCAGTCCCTGGATCTCCTCAAGGGACGCTCGTTTCATCCGGCTTTCCCCAAGACCACATTGACCATGGACACCTCCCTACTAGGGTGGGGCGGCACTGTTCGGGAAGGATAGTCCAAGGCGCGTGGTCCCCTTCCAAGGCCTGTCTGCACATCAGTGTTCTAGAGATGAGAGTGGTTCTTCTTGTGTTGCAGGCCCTTCATGCTCATCTTCCTTTGGGAATGATTGCAATCCAGACAGACAGTATGTCTGTGGTCTGGTACATCAACAAACAAGGAGGAACCTGATCTTATCCCTTATGTCGAGAGGCCATGAGAGTGTGAGAATGGGTGACCTCCACCAGCCACTTTCTAGTGAGAACCCAATCCAACATTCTAGGAAACAGGCTCAGCAGATCAATTCTGATGCCTTACAAGTGGTCTCTGAATCCTTCAGTAGCAGAACGAATCTTCCTAGAATGGGGTCATCCTTGCTGCGATCTCTTCTCATCTCCTTCCAAAGCGAAATGCAGAGAGTTTTTCGCTCTGAACCCCCCACTGGGGGAAACCCCCAGAGATGCTGCGATTCATGCTTGGCCTCCCACTCTTCTTTATGCATATCTTTCTCTTCCCCTCATGTCGAAATTTCTACAGAAAGCCCGAAGGCTGAGAAGTACTGTGATCCTCATTGCCCCATTCTGGCCTCGACAGGTCTGGTTTCCCTTACTCTCAGGTCTCATCTAGTAGTTCACCATGGACCTTAGATCTGGTTCTGGATCTGCTTTCACATCCCTCAGGGATCCCTCATCCAGATCTGGACAGTCTTATGCTCACTACCTGGCTGCTCCGGTTCCCAGGAGTGTTAGGACTCCCAGTCTGTCAACCCCTGTTAAGTCCATTCTGGTGGCGGCTCACAAGTCGTCTACCAGAAAAATCTACCACAGTAAATGGAAACGTTTTGCTATATGGGCCAATGAAAGGTCTTTGGAACCTTTCATTGCTCCACTTTCAGCAGTCTTAGACTTTCTAGCTAGTATTTTTCAGCAGGGCGCTAGTTCCTCTATGATGAAATTCCAACTAGCGGCTATCTCTAACTTTCGTGTTGGGGTTAACATATTTTCACTGGCTTCATCTAAACTGTGTAAAACTTTTATCAAAGGTGCCTTTCTTCTCAAACCCCCAGTTAGAGACCCTATTCCACCGTGGGATCTCACATTTCTGTGGTAGGCATTGGTTTCTCCCCCCTTTGAGCCTGTGGATTCTGTGGATTGATAATTTTTTACTTGGAAAACTGCCTTCTTAGTTGCCATCACATCTGCTAGAAGGGTTTCGGAGCTTCAAGCTCTTTCTGTCAAGGTTTTTTATATGATCTTTCATGAAGCTAGAGTGTCACTTCGCACTAATCCATCCTTCCTTCCCAAGGTAGCTTCGGAAGCCAATATTAATCGGACCATCAATTTGCCAGTATTTTTTCCTAACTTCCAAAACAAAGGGGAATATAAATTACATCTTCTGGACGTACATAGGCAGCTGTGATTTTATGTAGACAGGACTAAATCTTTTCGCAAGTCTGATCAACTTTTTGTGTCCTATGCCAAGCCCTTCTTTGGTAAACCGGTCTCAAAAGTGACAGTTCCCTGTTGGATTTCACAATGTATTGCTCTGGCTTACTCAGGAAGAAGTTTACCTTTGCCAGGAAAAGTGAAGGCTCATTTGACCCGATCTATGGCTGCGTCAGCGGCCTTTTGGTCTAGGGTCTCTTTGGATGATATTTGTTAAGCTGCTACTTGGGCCTCATCTCACACTTTCATCTCTCATTATAAATTGGATTTGGCCTCTGGGAGTAGAGCATCCTTTGGCTCTGCCATGCTCCGGAACATCCTTCCATGAGGGCCACCCAAGAACTAGGTAGCTGGGGACTCTGTCCCACTGGTTGAAGAGTAAATGAAGTAACCTACTTCAGATGAACAAGTTCTATACTCACCATAACATTCCATCTGAGTAGTTCTACTTCATTTGTCTTCAACCGTCACCCCCTCCTTCCCCCTTACCTTATCCTTTGGAATTTATGTCCTTGTTTTGGACTGCTATTATTAGAATCTGTGAGCCTGTTCAGGCTACATCTCTTTCTATGATGATAAGGTGTCATTGGTCAGGTGTCTGATACCTGTAGGGCAGCAAACTCTATCTGAAGGGAGAAGGGAGATGTGGGGGGCATTATGGGTAAGGGGAGGAGCATGTAGCTCGGATCCGTAGCTGGAAAATGTGGCCGTGTCAGATCCGATGTGGATCCCAAAACCCATAGGTTGAAGACAAATGAAGTAGAACTACTCAGATGGAACGTTATGGTGAGTACATAACTTCTTTTTAAGCATTAAATAGTCTTGGTTTTCTAATTAATTCCTGCTTGTGCAGCTTTTAATGTTGTTTATCTTTATATACAGGTCTACAACAGTTTTAGGTTGCATGTTTGCAAGCTGCATACTCATTAATTATGCATTGTTTGGAGTACTGTGTTGATGTTTTTGGTTACAGTTACAGTGCATTCTGTTTTATTCTGGTAGATGTTGATGTGTACTTGAATGGACGATTCATTGCATTTTACTGTCTGTATGTATGCAATGAAGCTTTTATTCACAGGTGATCTCATGAGCTATGGCCAGTAGGACTCTGTTCAACAAGTAATGAATAAATATGATTAATGGGAGAAATGGAAGAGTTAGAGAAGATGGTGTAGGCAGGCCAAATTGAAGGGGAAAGTTAGGTTAGTGAACTGAAGAAAGAGGGATGTAATGACCCAGATGGAGTGGTAGTACTACTTGAGTCTGTAAAATGTGTATTATGGCAAGTCAAAAGTGGAGTAAAAGAGCCTTAATCTGAGTGTGATGTGTAACAAGTCATGTTAAAGACAAAGTTAACAAGCTAGTAAATGGGTAACTAGGCTACATTGATCATGCATGACAGGGGAAGTTATCTCAATAATGGATCTGTAGTGAAGTAATGTGTACAAGTGTTGAGTGGGCTTTCCAGTAAAGTGAGAAGCAGGATTCAAGTGATTGAAAGTTGAGGACATATGAGATAACCATGGATTGTAGGCATCAGTTGCTCACACTCAAAACCTTAAACGTTGGATCTGCTGTCATTCTTTTCATTCTTCCTCAAAGAATGGGGTATGAATCAGATCCTTGGATCCAACTCAGCCACATACTTCAGACCTTGGATCCAACTCTCAAGATCTTCCATCTACCTATAATGCACTAGTCCATCCCCAATACACCAGATCTCATTTGCCGCCATCGTGCTCAGATGTAGGGTCCTTCTCTTAAGCGTTTTTGTCAAGTTTTTTCTTAAGTAACTTTAGTTTTTTCATTCCTTTAAATTCCACTCCTTTTGTTATTACAACATCCTTCTTAGTTTTCAGGTTCTCTCTCTGTTAGAGTTATTACTATAAATGTTTAGAGCATGTTCTCTTGCTACCATAGCTGGTAATCCTCAGTCTATACTCTTCTGTCTTCTACCCTCAGTTACAGGGTAATTCTTTATTACCATCGCTGGTAATCCTCTGTCTATACTCTTCTGTCTTCTACCCTCAGTTACAGGGTAATTCTTTATTACCATCGCTGGTAATCCTCTGTCTATACTCTTCTGTCTTCTACCCTCAGTTACAGGGTAATTCTTTATTACCATCGCTGGTAATCCTCTGTCTATACTCTTCTGTCTTCTACCCTCAGTTACAGGGTAATTCTTTATTACCATCGCTGGTAATCCTCTGTCTATACTCTTCTGTCTTCTACCCTCAGTTACAGGGTAATTCTTTATTACCATCGCTGGTAATCCTCTGTCTATCTATACTCTTCTGTCTTCTACTCTCAGTTACAGGGTAATTCTTTATTACCATCGCTGGTAATCCTCAGTCTATACTCTTCTGTCTTCTACCCTCAGTTACAGGGTAATTCTTTATTACCATCGCTGGTAATCCTCTGTCTATACTCTTCTGTCTTCTACCCTCAGTTACAGGGTAATTCTTTATTACCACCGCTGGTAATCCTCTGTCTATACTCTTCTGTCTTCTACCCTCAGTTACAGGGTAATTCTTTATTACCATCGCTGGTAATCCTCTGTCTATACTCTTCTGTCTTCTACCCTCAGTTACAGGGTAATTCTTTATTACCATCGCTGGTAATCCTCTGTCTATCTATACTCTTCTGTCTTCTACTCTCAGTTACAGGGTAATTCTTTATTACCATCGCTGGTAATCCTCAGTCTATACTCTTCTGTCTTCTACCCTCAGTTACAGGGTAATTCTTTATTACCATCGCTGGTAATCCTCTGTCTATACTCTTCTGTCTTCTACTCTCAGTTACAGGGTAATTCTTTATTACCATCGCTGGTAATCCTCAGTCTATACTCTTCTGTCTTCTACCCTCAGTTACAGGGTAATTCTTTATTACCATCGCTGGTAATCCTCTGTCTATACTCTTCTGTCTTCTACCCTCAGTTACAGGGTAATTCTTTATTACCATCGCTGGTAATCCTCTGTCTATACTCTTCTGTCTTCTACCCTCAGTTACAGGGTAATTCTTTATTACCATCGCTGGTAATCCTCTGTCTATACTCTTCTGTCTTCTACCCTCAGTTACAGGGTAATTCTTTATTACCATCGCTGGTAATCCTCAGTCTATACTCTTCTGTCTTCTACCCTCAGTTACAGGGTAATTCTTTATTACCATCGCTGGTAATCCTCAGTCTATACTCTTCTGTCTTCTACCCTCAGTTACAGGGTAATTCTTTATTACCATCGCTGGTAATCCTCAGTCTATACTCTTCTGTCTTCTACCCTCAGTTACAGGGTAATTCTTTATTACCATCACTGGTAATCCTCAGTCTATACTCTTCTGTCTTCTACCCTCAGTTACAGGGTAATTCTTTATTACCATCGCTGGTAATCCTCAGTCTATACTCTTCTGTCTTCTACCCTCAGTTACAGGGTAATTCTTTATTACCATCGCTGGTAATCCTCAGTCTATACTCTTCTGTCTTCTACCCTCAGTTACAGGGTAATTCTTTATTACCATCGCTGGTAATCCTCAGTCTATACTCTTCTGTCTTCTACCCTCAGTTACAGGGTAATTCTTTATTACCATCGCTGGTAATCCTCTGTCTATACTCTTCTGTCTTCTACCCTCAGTTACAGGGTAATTCTTTATTACCATCGCTGGTAATCCTCTGTCTATACTCTTCTGTCTTCTACCCTCAGTTACAGGGTAATTCTTTATTACCATCGCTGGTAATCCTCAGTCTATACTCTTCTGTCTTCTACCCTCAGTTACAGGGTAATTCTTTATTACCATAGCTGGTAATCCTCTGTCTATACTCTTCTGTCTTCTACCCTCAGTTAAGGGTAATTCTTTATTACCATCGCTGGTAATCCTCAGTCTATACTCTTCTGTCTTCTACCCTCAGTTACAGGGTAATTCTTTATTACCATCGCTGGTAATCCTCTGTCTATACTCTTCTGTCTTCTACCCTCAGTTACAGGGTAATTCTTTATTACCATCGCTGGTAATCCTCTGTCTATACTCTTCTGTCTTCTACCCTCAGTTACAGGGTAATTCTTTATTACCATCGCTGGCAATCCTCTGTCTATACTCTTCTGTCTTCTACCCTCAGTTACAGGGTAATTCTTTATTACCATCGCTGGTAATCCTCTGTCTATACTCTTCTGTCTTCTACCCTCAATTACAGGGTAATTCTTTATTACCATCGCTGGTAATCCTCAGTCTATACTCTTCTGTCTTCTACCCTCAGTTACAGGGTAATTCTTTATTACCATCGCTGGTAATCCCCTGTCTATACTCTTCTGTCTTCTACCCTCAGTTACAGGGTAATTCTTTATTACCATCGCTGGTAATCCTCTGTCTATACTCTTCTGTCTTCTACCCTCAGTTACAGGGTAATTCTTTATTACCATCGCTGGTAATCCTCTGTCTATACTCTTCTGTCTTCTACCCTCAAGTTACAGGGTAATTCTTTATTACCATCGCTGGTAATCCTCTGTCTATACTCTTCTGTCTTCTACCCTCAGTTACAGGGTAATTCTTTATTACCATCGCTGGTATTTTCTTCTTCCTTTCCTCATAAACTGTTTCTAAGTAAAAATAAAAATTCTTACTCTTTTCTAGTTTTGTGTCATTGTACCTGTATTCAACTGTCATGGCTGCCAACATGATTTAAAAAAATGCACATTTTATGGGCACAAAATCTGTAAATTGTATGCCCACAAGGAGTGTGTATATTGTCTTCGAGCAGCTCATCTCAGTACCAGCTGCTCTGTATTTGCTACCTTTAACACTAGAGCATTAGCTGATAGACAAAGCAAACTCATTTTGAAGGGTCTGTTTCCTCCTTCTGCCACTTCTTCAGGGGCTCGAACCCCCGGTAAATCTTCTAAAACTCCTTTGCAGCATAAAAAGAGCTCCCCTTTGAAGTCCCCAGGACTTTCTTGGAATCGCATCCAAAAGTAGCAAAAATATCAGATTCGATGTCTTTGAACCCGAAAGTATGTACTTCAGATCCAGTTATTATTTCAGCTAGTCTAACAACTCGGGTTTCAGATCCCAAGTCCTTGGATCTGAAACTTAATGCATCATATACTCCAAGATCCAAGGATGGTGCAGCAGTTGCATTGTCACCTCACAGCAAGAGGTTCTGAAGTTCGATTCTCAGCTGGGATGCCTTCTTTGCAGAGTTTGCATGTCCTCCCTGCGTATATGTGGGTTTCCTCTAGGTGCTCTGGTTTACTCCCACATTACAAAGACATGCATCTGGAGCATTTCTCCCTGGGCCTCCGCTGAAAATTCACTTCTTTCCAAGTCGGACTTTCCCGGTAAATGAATGTTAAATAAATAAAAAATAAAATCTTCCTCCCCAAGTTCATTTCGCTAGGTTCCATCCCCCTTCATGCAAACTTCCCAAGAGCAATCTAGGCCCCAGTCTGCCACATCATCCAGGTCCTTCAGAAGTCTTTCTGAAGTGGATGTGGATAGAAAGATAAGAAAATTCCTCTGAGCTTAGATCCTTGTGGGGGTCATTTTGGCTCTGTCCCCTGCTGGATCCATGAGTCTTCAGACTAGTACTCACACAGTACTATCTCCTTCTCCAATCCATCCTTCGGTTTTGGAGCCCCAGGAGCCAACAACTCCAAGAGGTCTAGCATTGGATCTGAAGTGAATCACTTCATCGACTCTGACAGCATCCCTTACCAGTTGTGCTCCTGTACCTTCAGATTGGAATGGGTCTCAGACCTGAAGTGTCAGCATCGGATCCATGGAGCTGGGCTCTAATCCAATGTTATCTAATACATCACTCCACCTCAGAGCTTCGGTGCTGGACAGCTCAGGTCTGGTTCCTTCCTCCAGGCATAGATCAGGTCGGAGTCATGATCTACCTGTACTACAAATCTTAGCTTTGGTGCAGGTGGCCATGGCTTCTCCTAGTCTGTCTACCATCGAGGCTGTAGAAAGAACTTTTTCTCTTTCTAAAGATCTAGCCAGTTATAGCTAGACAATCAGTTCTCATAGAGGAATTCCCTCTGCCTTCTGATAATTCCCCTAAACATCCCCCCGAGGAGATCCATCAGAAGAGGAGGCACATAGATTCCTTGTTCGAATCTGTCACTGAGGATAGTCATTTCAAGGAAGGAGAAGAGTCCCCCAGATCACCACCTGATAATGTGTCTTTTGGAGACATATTAGAGATCCTTAGGGAGAAAGATATTTAGTCTTCCGGTAATCCTTCTCCAGAAGAATCAGTATTTTTGGAAGTGTTTGGTTCTGGCCCATCTAAGTCTTGGGTTTACCCCCCCCCATCAGATGAGCCCATTGATTTACTCTGTCACTGGGAATGGAATGAGCCAGATTTCATTGCTATACTGATATGACATAACAAATTCCTAGCTCCCCCTAAAGATAAACCCCACTGGAGCAAAGGAGTCCCGGTTGATGCTATGGTGGTGGTGGCGGCCACAAAAAAAGAGCTAGCAGAATAGCACTCATCTGTCCACCCACCAGAGAATTTAGAGCACTGGACAGATTTTGAAAGTGCGTCTTTCCCTTAGCAACATTTGTCTTTAGGTCTCTTGACTACTTGGCACATTTACAAGACTGCTGAGAGATTTGACCAAAGAACTGTTTGAAAAGATTATCTTCTCAGCTGACCACTCTTTTGTCAATTTCCAATGAGTCCGTGAGGTTAATCTGTCATGCAGCTGAAGGTGCCTCACGGGCTGCCGATTCAGGCATTGCTGTTAGGAGACATGCCTGGGGTGCGGCTGTGTGGCTTTGCGGAGCCTTTCAAGATATCTTTCATCAATATTCCCTTTGATGGAACATCTTTATTTGGTCCATGTGTGAAAGACATGCTTACCCACAGCAAACAAGAAGGAAGGACCCTGTCTGCCATGGGAATCAAATTTTCTACCCCTAAATGAACCTTGTCTAGAAATCAGAGAGGCAGTAAAAAAGTGTGATTTTTGTACATCTCGGGGATCTTTCCAAGATCCACACATGGGCAGCTCCTTCAGAGGCAGAGGCAGCTCTAATGGTAGACATCACCCTAGAGGCAGAGGAGGCCATTACAAATCAGCGTTTCCATGATTCGTTTCTGAATAGACCTTTTCAGTGCTCCTGAAGACTGTCTAATTGCCCACTTCTGGAGGCAGTCAGAAGACGATTGCCCTTGCACCCAGATGCTGGGCTACTGTAACAAAAGATTCCTGGCTGCTAAAAATAATATCCAGCTGCATAAACCACTAGTTGCCACAATCAGCTGCAGGCAATGGTCAGAGAAGGCTCTAAGGTCAACAGAGACCAGGGTAAAAACCTAGAAGTTGACTGGAGAGAAAGTGCAGCAGTTAAAGGAATTACTCAGGGCTCTGGAACCTGAAGAAGAGGAGGAAATAAGTAGAGTTGAACAAGAATGGCAGCGCCTAAAAACAGCATGTGTTAGGACTTCAGAAAAGATATGCGGTTGAGCCAGGTATAGAAATAAGGTACATAAGGAAAGCTGGTGGAATGCAGAAGTCTAGGAAGTCATCAAAAGAAAGGGGGAGTGTAGGAAGAAGTGTGAGATAGAAAAGACCGACCAGGCTAGGAAGGACTACGGGTTGGCTAACAAAGAAGCTAAGAAAGAAGCTGCAATAGCAAACAATAGGGCATCGGAGGCACTCTACCAGCTTCTGGAACGTGGCTCCGTAAGTTGCACAAAGAAACTGTATCAGGTTGCAAGGCAAAGACAGAAAGATAAAAAAGATAGTAAGACACCCTTCATAAGGGATGTCAGTGATAACTTGCTCACCAGTTCACAGGACATCAAAGGCAGGTGGAAGGCACATTTCCAGCAGCTTCTGAATGAAGAAAACCCCACAGAAGCTGCACTACCCAGAAACAGCCTATGATGAGAGAAGAGGAGGAGCCCACCTTAGAAGAAGTAAGAACAGCACTAAGGAAAATGAAATCAGGGAAAGCAGCAGGCTCAGAGGAGGTCACAGAAGATATGATAAAGATGCTGAGGGAGAGAGGGCACTCATAGCAGTGTGACGAAGAATAAGCATACTAGTGCCAGTGTGCAAGGACAAAGGGGACATCCAGAACTGTGAGCAGTACAGAGGCACCAAACTCATATCACATTGCATGAAAGTTCTGGAGAGGGTGATTGATAAACGGATACGCAGAGTAGTAGAATGTAAGATGGGAGATGAGCAATTCAGATCAGATCAGGATGCAGCACAATTGACCCGATGTTTGCAGTGAGACAGATACTTGAGAAGAAGCTAGAGGTGAGGAGAGAGTCCAACTAGGCATTCCTAGACTTGAAGAAAGGATATGACAAGGTCCCAAGAAAGCTGATCTGGGTTGTACTGCAAAAGTTTGAAGTCTCATGCAGGCTATGTACAAGGACCCAATGACTCAAGTACAGTGTTTGGCCTCACAGTGGGGTTCCCATTGGGAGTGGGTGTACACCAGGGTTCATCTCTGAGCCCACTACTATTCATACTGGTGATGGACTACATTAGCAAACAGGTCGGTGGGGACAGATAACAAAGTTGCTGTATGCAGACGATGTGGCATTACAGGCAGACTCTGAGCAAGAACTTCAGAAAAGGATAGAAGAATGGAATGCAAAACTGAAGGTACATGGGATGAAACTAAGCACAGATAAGACAGTGGTACTGACTGCAAATTGGGAAAATCAGAAGATGATGAGACTTGAGATAGAAGGGAAGACAGTGGAACAGATAAACACCTTCAAGTATCTGGGAGGCACGGTTGAGGAAAAGAGAAGTCTGAATGAAGAGGTCAAAGCTAGAATCAGAGGGGCTGCAGCCAGCTGGCATAGAGTGTCAGGTGTAGTCTATGACAGAAGAATGCCAAAGAAGCTGAAAAGCAAGGTGTACAAGACAGTGGTGTGACAAGTGCTACTGTATGGTACAGAAACCTGGGCAGTAAAGGCAGAGCAGATGAGGAAGCTAGAGGTGATGGGAATGAAGTGCCTGAGAATGGATGGTAGGATGCACACTGTGGAATTGCAGAAAAGATCAAAGAGAACAGGTTACAGTGGTTTGGACACGTGCAGAAAAGCAGAAGACAATCTGGTGAGGAAGATTTGGGCAGACAGGAAGAAGGTAAGAGGAAGTGAGAATGTCCAACAAAGAGATGGATAGATTGTGTGAAAGAAGATCTGGGACAGTCAGGCATGAGTGCTGAAGAAGGCAGGAGTGTTACAGTGAATTTAGTGAGATGGCAACAGTTAACATGATACCCCAACCCCATGTAGAAAATGGGAAAAAGGGGGCTGATGATGATGAATTTACTTCATGCCATTTTTTTAATCTCTGGTCTACAAAAGAAAAAAGCTTCCCATTGTTCCACCAGTCAGAGGAAGGCAGCAGCCCAAGAAATTCAAAAGCTGGTAGACAAGAGTCATCCAAGTTCCACCAGACTAAATAGGATTCGGAAATTCCCCAAGCTTCTTTTTAGAGCCCAAAAAGAGAGGGGACCTGGGACCAATTTTGGATATGAGCAAACTGAATCAGTACATGAAAAAGTCAAAGTTAATAATGGTCACAGTCCAGGCCATGCTACCTTTTCTTCACGAGGATGATTGGATGTGCTCAGTAGATCTTCAGGATGTATACTGTCATATCAAAATAAACAGGTACTCCCAATAAAATGTATGCTGTTGGCTGTGAGCCAGTCATTTCTAATTCAGAGCCCTGCCCTTTGGACTCACTACAGCCATCAGGGTGTTCACCAAATGTATGACAGTGGTGGCAGCTTCCCTGAGACTAAAAGGATTCCAGGTGTTTCCATATATAGACTGGCTTCTCACCACCTCCTCCATTCATCTCCTTCAACAATCCATGGATTATCTGCTCCAGATATGTCACTTAGTAAGAGTAACAATCAATTATGCCAAGTCAAATATGACTATTACAGAGCCTGGAATTTATTGGTGCACATCTCAGCACAACAGTGCAAACTGAATCCTTACCAATCATTGCATAGACTCACTCAGATCTCATATTCATCAGATTCTTTCCCAGACGTTTCCTTCAGCCAGATTCATTCTTCATGCGCTGAGATCTATGACTGCAGCAATAGTCCTTCTTCCCTTAGTACGATAGTATGCGTGTGTTCTTCATTGGACTCTTGCTGTTCAATGGTCTGTTCTTCAACAACCACTATCCTTTCAAGCTTACACTGATTTGCAAACACCACATCCATTGGTGGATCCAGTCAGATGACATTTATCTGGTTCAACCCTTTGTTCTATCGCCCTCATTGTCCACTCTGACTACAGATGCTTTACTTGGGAAGGATGGTCTAAAGCACATGGTCCCCTCAAGACACCAATTCGTATATCAGTATCCTGGAGATGAGAGCAGTCCTTTTAGTGGTGTAGGCATTTCAAGATGCTCTTCCTCTAGGACTATTGTAATTCAGACCGACAACATATCTGTAGTGTGGTATATTAACAAACAAGGGGGAACCCAGTCTTTCCCTCTCTGCAAGAGGCTATGAGAGTGTGGCAATAGGTGATCTCCACCAACCACTTTCTAGTTGCAATGTACATTCCGGGGGAAACCAACGTACTAGTGGACAAACTAAGCAGGTCCTTTCTGAAGCCTCATGAGTGGTCTCTGAAGTAATCAATGGCAGAGGAAATTTTCTGTCACTGAGACCATCCTTGTTGCGACTTCTTTGCATCCCCCCACAACAACAAGTGCAGCAGGTTTTTTGCCCTGACCCCCCCCCCCCTCAGGGGGAGTCACTGAGAGATGCTGTAGTCCACATTTGGCCATCCAGTCTCCTTTACACTTGTCCCCCACTTCTTTTGATTCCCAAATTCTTACAGAAAGCAGTCCGGTTGAAGAGCTCCGTCAACCTCATTGTCCCCTCCTGGCCTCAACAGGTGTGGTTCCCCTTCATTTGTTCTCATCTTCTTTATCCTCCCTAGATACTGGACCCAACTCCAGATCTCCGCTCATACCCCTCAGGGATGAGTCATCCCAACTTCCCAGCCCCCTCAAACTAACTGAATAGTTTCTCCAGTTACAATAATAGACAGCCCAGACTTTCTTCCCCAGTGTGTACCATTCTGTTATTCTCGCAAAAGGACTGCAAGAAGGTTACAAGAGTAAGTGGAAAAGATTTTCCTTGTGGGCATTGAGAAATTGACACTTTTTCTGTCCCAGTCTCTGTAGTTCTTGACTTCCTGGCTACACTTTTCAAAGAAGGAGCTAGTTTTTCTGTGATTAAACTACAATTGGCAGCAATTTCAAATGTTCATATATGAGAGAAAAATTACTCTTTGGTCACTTCCAAGTTATGTAAAGCTTTTCTGATGGACATCATTCTCTTTAGTCCTCTTAATAAAGGATCCTTCACTTCCATGGATCTGACTTTGGTGCTACAAAGTCTGTCCCTGAAACCCTTTGAACTATCAGCAAAAATTATTTAAAATTCCTCTTATGGAAAACGGCCCTTTTAGTAGCTATTACTTCTGCAAAACGAATTTCTGAACTCCGGGCTCTTTCTTCAAAGTCTCCCTACATTATTTTCCATAAAGACAGAGTAACTTTATGAAAAAACCCTTCCTTTTTTCTCCTTACAACCTGTCCCGACCAGCACAATATAGAAATATTTGAACAGACTTAAACCCACAACCCTGGCCACTGATAAATTAACTGCAGAATATCTAAAGATCACTGCCAAAGCCATCTCTTATCCAGTTTCCATTCTTATCTGTCACTCTTTATCAGAACAATGGCATTCCGTCTCTATGGAAAATCTCCTATATAATACCACTCCACAAAGGAGGTAGCTCTGTGGAATTAGACTACCGTCCAATTGCCATTCTATCCCCCTTATCTAAAATCTTCAATAAATGTATACATTCCCAAATAATGAAATATAGCCTCACTAATAAACTACTAACCAACACCCAACATGGATTCTGCCCCAATCATAGTACTAACACAGCCCTTATTGGCTTTACTAACACAGTAAATCAACAACGGTATCCTAGTATCCTCTGTATTCATAGTTCTCTCCAAGGCCTTTGATACTGTGCCCATTCCAAAGTCCTATCTATCCTCTCTGATCTTAATCTAAGCCACTCCACTCTAGCCTGGTTTCAGGACTATCTAACCAATTGGCAACAAGCAGTAAAATGCCAAAATTGCTTTTCCCCTCTCCTACCTGTCACCCTGGGGGTTCCCCGGGGTTGCAGTCTTCAACCTCTTCTTTTCAAAGTATTCACTAACCAACTTCACAAAGCTACTCAGCATGTCTTTTAGTCCAGTGTGCTGATGACTCTACCCTAATCTGCTCCACCCCATCACTCCCTCAACTCTAGAAATTGACAAAAGAATCCTTTATTGCTGTTGAAACCTGGATAGCCAACTCTCAACTAATACTTAACCTCCAAAAGCTCAACTAATAATATTCTAGCTCACTAGAGCCTTAGATCCCATACCACCTTTCACAATATTCTCAAGTAATAATACCCCTATCACACCTGCCCAACACACCAAACTACTGGGAGTTATTATAGATCACAGCATGAAATTCAATATGCACATTGCACAGACAATAAAAAAGTTGATAAAAAACTCTGAACCCTATATAGTTGCAAAAAGTACCTCACCATTGACAGTAAAGCAACCATTGCAAGAAAACATCTGCTATCCTCGCTTGTCTATGCCTCCCCCATACTCATCAACCTAAACAGAGCAGACTTAAATAAACTAAATACTTGCTACAACAAACTAGCTAAATTTGCAACTGACTCACCTTTCAGAACACATCACTGTCTAGCAATCAAGCAACTCTCCTGGTTAGAATTACCCAACCTGCTCATGTATAACTAGCTTACAACAGCCCACCAAATTCTATACTATCCTGATAGAGTGCCTGCATTACATTATTAACAAATGCCTACTAAGATCCACCAACAAAGTACTTGGCTAACATAGCCAAGAGCAACAATAACTCTGGGGACTCCCTGTATTCCACTTCCATTGCTAAAACAGGGAATTCCATCCCCGTAGATATTAGGACCACAGAAATTAGAAATAACTTCAAACAACTCCTCTGGTCCCATTTAAATACATCTTGGATATGCAATTGTTCTGACCCTGGGTAGACTCACTTAATAGATCATAGCATACTGTAATCTTCCCTGAAAGCTTACAACACATTCTTTCATTGCTCTTCCTTAAACAGTGTGTGTTCAGTGTACTAACCACTGATGAATGTAACCATATGACAGATCAAAATGTTCTTTACAACTGTAATGTTTTATTGTAACCTAATGTGTTCCTTATCGTGTATTAATTTGTTACTGTACTTTTATTAACTTACTTGACTCTGTACTGTACTCTATCAACATGTGTATTGTAGTAATTACTATACTAATCTTTGTGGAGCTCATCTCCCCAGGCCTCCACTATAAATGGGATTCATGCCCAGTTGGACTCGCCCATTAAACAAATGTAAAATAAATAAATAATAAATACATTTTTACCTAAGGTGGTCTTAGAATCTAACATTAATCAATCCATTCATTTACCACTTTTCTTTCCAACATTTTCAAATAAAGGAGAATGCATGCTACATCTTCTGGATGTGCACATGCAGTTATGGTTCTATTTACACAGAAAAACAATTTAGAAACTCAAGTCAGCCATTTGTTTTTTTTTTTCATCAAATTGACTGGGTTATCCTGTGTCTAAAGTTACATTGGCTAAATGGATAACTTGATTGCATTTCTTGGATCTGTTCTTGACAAGGCATTTCTCTACCTAAAGCCCACTCAACTAGATCCATGACCACTTCATTTGCCTTTTGGTCAAGAACTTCTATTGATAATGTTTGTGCAGCAGCCACTTGGTCTAATGCTCATACCTTTGTTACTTAGTACAGTTTGGATCTAATATCCAGAAGCAGAGCTGCCTTTGGCTCAGTGGTTCTCTGGAATATCCTTCCATGAGGGCCACACAAGATTAACGTAGCTGAGGACTCCGTCCTATTCATTGAAGAATGAGAAAGACAACATCAGATTTAAAAGTTATGTACTCACCATAGCTAAGCATCTGTGTTGTCCATTTTCTTTCTTCCTCAACTTCCCTCCCATCGATGCACCTTCCTAAAATCTTCTGTAGGAAGATCTTGGACTATTATTGGAACTTTTAGATCCAGGTTTTAGCCCTGTACTTTGTGCTGTCCCTTTCTTTATCTAACTTATGGGTATTTTATGGCAACAAACTTGATCTGAGGTATTGGGGATGGACGAGGGCATTGTGGGTATTGAGAGGAGCTCGAGAGTTGGATCCAAAGTGTGAAGTAAACAGCTAAGTCGGATCCAAGGATCGGATCCATAACCATTCCTTGAGAAAGAACAATAGACAACACATATGCTTAGGTATGATGAGTACATAAACCTTTTAAAACCACAGCCAAAAACCAAAGCCTCAGAACTGGCAAACTGCACCAAAGAGTAAGGGTTAAAACAAAATGACTTTATTAAACAAAATTTAAAAGTTAAGAGCCTATAGATATTTGAGGAGTTGGCGGAGTTTAAACTTAGGAAATTAAATGATTCTAAGAAAGGCAGAAGCTTTAACTTATCTAATGATGAAAGGGCTGTAATACAACACTTAGTAACTTCTGGATACCAAATAAGGAAACCTGACAAAGGGGGTGGCGTGGTGTTTATGTACACTATGGATTTTGAATCTCATATGTTTGAGATTTTAATTAATGATCAGAAGTACAGTATGGTGTCCTTAAACAAAATAAATCTTGCCTAGTCTAAGATTTTTTTTTTTTTTTTTTTATAAATTACCACTTTTTACAGGGTGTGATTGGTAAGAAACTTTTGGATTTTTTGATTGTAGACAAATTACACATCCCCTCTATTTTTGGCATACTCAAAGTTCAAAAAAGTATTGCAAATCCTCCTTTATGCCCTATTGTAGCAGGGGCAGGATCTAAAACCGAGCCCCTTGCTATTTTTATTGATAGGAAATTAAAGTCCTTTGTGTCCTCCATCAAACACATATTGAAAGATTCCTGGGATTTCCTTAGGAATATTACTGCTGATTTGTGTGATGAAAAAAAATGATACTTGTTACTGTAGATATTATGGATTTGTGAAGGTTTAGAGTGGTTTCACCAGGCCCTTTTGGAATGTAACTATTTAACTAATGTTGAAGTGAATCTATTGCTAGAATTTATTGAAACGGTTTTAAAGAATAACTTTATTTTAATGGGGATTATTATAAACAAATTCAAAGGGTGGCCATGAGAGCCTCTTGCACCCCATTATTTTCCAACGTGGTACTTTATTAATGGGAAAAGAACTTTGTGTTGTCCTCTGAGTTTGCTCTTTTGTTAAAATTGTACACACATTTTTTAGATGACATTTGTTTATTTTGGACAGGTACAGAGGACAAATTTAAAAAAATTACCATTATATTGAAAGTACTACCCCTTTTTTAAGGTTCAATTATTCCTATTCACTTGAGGCCATGAACTACTTGGATGTGAATATTTACAAGGATTTATTGAAAGGGAGATTTCAGTCTAAGATTTATCGCAAGGAAACATTTTCAAATTCTTACTTGCATTATTGTAGTGAGCACCCTTTTCACCAGAAAAAAGGAATAGTGAAAGGGCAAATGATTAGGGCTTCTAGCATGACTACAGATCATGATATACTTTTATGTGAAATTGACTTTGTTAAAAGATTATTTTTGCAGAGGAGATATCCTGTGGACCTTGTAGACCAACCTGCTTTTGAGATAAGTAACTGTGATCAAAAATATTCACCTAAATTGCGGACACATTTAACCCTGAATGATATTAGTTCTAGAAAGAGGACTTATACAAAGTTGCTTTTTGTTTATAACTTTTGTTCGAATTCAAGGGACATTGAAAAAATTGTCAACAAGTATTGGGGTATTTTAACATTAATACCCGAAATGAAGCAGGTTATTCCTGACACACTTTTGTTTGTGAAGAAAAAGGGTAGAAACTTGAAGGATATTTTAGAGAACCATGGAATGAAAAAAGACGGGGGGGTTAAACAGTATTACTACTAAGAAACCTGGGTCTTACAAGTGTGGTTTTTGCAACCAATCCGATATATGGTAAACACTCATGAAATATATCTAGAGGCAAAGGATATTTTCATCAAGCCTGGGGGGCACTTCACTTGCAATACTTGGGGTATTGTTTATTTAGTTAAATGTTTGTCTTGTACTAGTTTTTATGTAGGCAAGATGGAAAGGGCAATAAGGAGACATATAGATGAATACATATATGATGTGACTTATTGTAAGGATAGTAATGTCCTATAGAGACATGCCAAGGTATACCCTAACAATAATTTTTTGTTCTTTATCTTGGAACAAGTGACCGATGACCCAAGCGGTGGTTCAAAGACGCTAAGTTGGAATATCGTGAGTTATTTTTGCAATTGAAGTTGGACACAGGGCAACCTCCAGGCTTAAATGACAGTATCAACATTTCCAGTGTTTTGAAATTGAGAGCTGCTAATTTATAAACGATAGTTATTTTTGAACGATTTAGAAATGAATACTTTTACGTGAATTGTTTATTTTGTATTTTGTACTTTGAATTTTGGTTTTGTAATGATTTTATTCTGTTGCTGTATTTAACAACATTGTATTACACAGTATTTTAACAAGCATTTTAACAAAATATTTATGTATTTATCTTATTGTGCATGATTTAGTCATTTTATTTTCATCCAAGTTGAATTGAATTATCAAGGATGATTTTATGTAGATGTCTGGTTGATTTGTACACTTTTACATTATGTGCAAATTATTTTGGAAGGTGCATTTTGATTGGTGTATTGCTATTATAAAATGGTTGGCCAGGCTAATTTAAGTGTTCTGATGAAGTCTGATATATTATAGAGGAAAGCACTTAACTTTTAAATTTTGTTAATAAAGTCGTTTTGTTTTAACCCTTACTCTTTGGTGCAGTTTGCCATTTTTACGGTGAGTACATAAGTTAGCTTTCTAAATTTTGTGTAGAGAGTGGAGAGATGAAAGGGGCAAAAAGAAAAATACATTTAGGTAGAACTTAGGGAATGTTAAGGAATTGGGGGTATTAAGAGGATAGACTATGAAGTGCTGGCAACCTATGTAAAAAAAATGTCAGCTTGTATGTACTGCTTACTGACCGAGGCATTAGCATTGCAGCTATTATCAGATATGTTCTGCAGGGGGAGTTATACTGAGATGTGATGCTTTTTGATTTCAGCAGATGATTGGAAAAGTCAGGGAAGGCAGAAGAGAAAAGAGAGAGAGAGAGAGAGTGAAAGATGTAGCTGTAGGTTGAAGAAAAATATTGGATGATTGAAATGTTTACTTTAAACATGTTGGGTGTGTGACTAAGACCCATTTTTACCTGGATAAAACATTTAGACTATTAGATGCAGAAATGATGGATGGGAAAGACCAGTTCTGAAATAGAATTAAAGACTAGTCATAAAGGAGGACAACCATTGTAATGGGGACCTAAAACCCTCCAGCACTACTGGACTGGAAGGTGGCTACCTGTGAGATGTAGACATGATGGTAAAAACATTGGTGCAACCCAAGCCCATGCACCAGGTAAAGGTTACAAGTTGAAAAGCTGACAGTTTGTGGCATAGGTCTCACTGATATTGGGGCGTATGAGTAATGGAGGTGAAAGATAATATTGTCATGCTGCATTAAGGTTCTTCTTGCTTAGTATGAGCCTGGAAGAAAAACTAAAATGGAGGTGTTGAAGTATAGAGAGTTAATCTCATCTTACTCAGACACTTGCTGAGAATGGCTGCACAGCGGTGGGAGTACCTTAAGTTACTAGAAGAACTCTAGGATGGATTAAGGAAGGTGCAAGTTAGGGAAAGAGTACATGCACAAAGAGAAGAAAGAAGTATAATAAGAGGAGATAACCAACATGCCTAAAATGGAGTAAAGGGGTGTTTTTAGAGATCAAATTAGCATGAAAGAACAATGAGAAGAGAAGTTATGATGAAGATAAAAGAAAAGCAGTATATGTAGTGACCAGAAAAAAGCAACTAAGATAATTCATTAGTCCGCATCAAACATAGAGGTAGAAATTACTAGATGAGCAAACCATGAGCAGAAGACATTTTTGCCAGTTTGTGTTAATGGGAAATTTGGGTGGTGGCAGAATAATCAGGAGACCAGACTGTATTCACTGACTGGCATTACTTATCACAAACATATGAAAAGTTATTTTATTTTAGTATGCAACTCTTGACATTTTGATCTTTTGATATTATCAGATCTGTTTTTCTTCTGTTATGCATTGTTTCTTAAACATCCTAGACAGAGCCTTGGGGTGATAACTGAAAACCTCAGAAAGGCTGCTGCTGATCATGTGTACTTTGCTAGGTAAAATGGTTTGTCCATTTGTGCAGAGAGGTATGCAGTGCCACCTTAGTCAGTTTGCAGGTAATACTGTTTCAGATACATATATTATCTAGGTTTCAGTTTTCATACTGTTGCAGTACAGATCTTTAACATATCTGATCTTCTTGACCTTGTGGTAGATAAGAGGCGCTAAAAAAAACTAAAATAATCCTCAAAGGGGTTCTGCATTTTCTTTAGCCTTTGAAGATCTGGAGAACCATTTACTTTCACGGGAACATAACTTCAAGACTAATAGGCTGTGCACATTCCTTGTTATGAACCACTTTACTTGATAGCCCTGAAGCTTTTTCTGTTGTAAAATGCTTTTTTTGGTATCTCTCATTTCTGTATGTAGGATCTTTGAGCTTCAGCATCAGGTGCCTTAGGACTTACCCATGTTTCCATACAAAAGTGGTCAGAACTGTCCTTAAACCAGTCCATCATCTTCCGTTCATCTTTGCAGAGCAAACACCAGGGTGAAGAGAGACATTTATACCCTAAATGTGCACCAGTAGCTAAGGTTTTACCTGAAGAGTGTGCAGGACTTTGAGAAGACATGTTTATCTACCTTGCCCAAAGTTGAAAAGGGGTTGCAGTAGCTCAGCATACCCTCTCTAGGTGGGCTAATTGCTTTATCCTTCACTGTCATGCAGGAAACCATCCACTGGAAAATGCTTCTGTCAGATAACATGCCTCCAGGGGTTTGTCTGCTTGCAATATTTGCTTCAAGACAAGTTGCATGAAACTGAAACCATTGTTAGCCATCAAACGCAGAGCAGCAGCACTGAAGCACTGCACTAATTAACACATAGCAGCAGCAGCACTGCACTAAACACAGAGCAGCAGCACTGAAGCACTGCACTAATTAACACAGAGCAGCAGCACTGAAGCACTGCACTAATTAACACAGAGCAGCAGCACTGAAGCACTGCACTAATTAACACAGAGCAGCATCACTGCAGTAAACACAGAGCAGCAGCACTGAAGCACTGCACTAATTAACACAGAGCAGCAGCACTAAAGCACTGCACTAATTAACAGAGCAGCAGCACTGAAGCACTGCACTAATTAGCACAGAGCAGCAGCACTGCACTAACACAGAGCAGCAGCAATGAAGCACTGCACTGATTAATACAGAGCAGCAGCACTGAAGCAATGCACTCATTAACACAGAGCAGCAGCACTGAATCACTGCACTAATCAACACAGAGCAGCAGCACTGAATCATTGCACTAATTAACACAGAGTAGCAGCACTGAAGCACTGCACTAATTAACACAGAGCAGCAGCACTGAAGCACTGCACTAATTAACACAGAGCAGCAGCACTGAAGCACTGCGCTAATTAACACAGAGCAGCAGCACTGAAGCACTGTGCTAATTAATAAAAATGCTGCTGCATATATAGGATTGTTGCCTTAAGCTGGAATGTAGGAAGGAGAAAAAAAGGGCTCAGTGACGTCTGGATATTACTCAGCATCCCTAAAGTCTTGCTCTTTTTTACTGAGGCAAGGTGATCTCTCAGTTTAATTTGAAATTTTGTCAGGGTTTTAATTACAAATGACTGCTGGGAGCTGGATCCAGCAAGCTGAGTCTATTTTTGGAAGTCATTTTCAACAGTAATTACACCAAAAAGCTTCATGAAGTAGATGCTCCTTTTTCTTATGTACTGATAAAGTACTTAGGAAACCTCGTTTGTGATCTCTCAGGTAGAGCTGTAACTGGCTCACCTAGCACCTGTCTAATGCCCCTCAAATGGAAATTGAGAAAAAAAAGGGCTGTATAAGATGCATTCATCAATCTGGCTGATACTCCTAACATCAAGGATAAACCAGGTCATATTTCTGCGACCCTTATCTCCAAGTTGAGGAGTTAAAAAAACTCCTGCTTCAAGCTGCTCCAAGACTACTCATTTGTAACAAATGGCTTGCTACAACTTATGCCACACTGGAAGCACGGAAGCATTTCAGTCCTGCAGTGATCACCACAAATACAGTATCGGAATTCTTTTCTATACTGGCATTCAGAAATGCTGAGACAAAAATGAATACCAATACTGCCTACCAGTTAATTGTGCTCAGTAGCTTCTTGTACCCTGGGAGGCCTACCACTGTCACCCCACCCTAGTTATCTTCCTGTTGCTTAGTTTGAATGTGAGTGAAGCTAGCATAAGGGTCGCATGTAAACCTGCAGATCCTGTTCACTGCTGTTTGAAGGTGGTCAGTGTTGTAGGTGGCATTTGGGCAACTGCTGGTAGCAATACACAGTTCATACAGTAAGGCAGGATATGCCAGTTGTAGGCCAACCAGGGAAGGTCACCAAAGAAATCAGGTTATGGGGTAAGACATATCCCTTATTTCCTTATTCATTATTACTGTAAAGATATTTCTTCACTCAGTATTGCAAGAAGTATTTCAGTTCTTTTACAGTGTGCAAACGTTTGAATTGTGACATTACAGACTTCCTTTGGTTTTCCATATTTTGAGTGATGACATTTTCACTTCACTCCCTTTGCTTTCGGAATTTGGCTTAACTTTGTTAATTTGTAAATGATCAGTCTTGTCTTTCTGTATGTGAAACTCTTTAATTTGATGATTTGCTGTGCTGCTGCAGATGGCATTTCTTATAAAAGCAGTATAATTGTGGTGTCTGTTACAGGTAAAACTGGAGGTAATTGAAGATGTGTATACTTCAAGAAAGAAACAGCACCAGACAATGATGCATTATTTTTGCTCCCTGAACACACTTCAGTACAAGAAAAAAATTGCACTTCTAGAACCTCTTTTGGGGTACATGCAGGCACAGGTTAGTATTACTTTTTTTTCTCAATTCTCAGTTTATTGTCTAAGTTTGCAGATAGAATTTCCTTATATCCATGCAAAAGAATATGAATAATTAGAACTGTGCAGGTGAACAGGCTAATTATTATAAATGATGTATTAATCTCAAGTATATTAAATTGAAGCCATTCATTTTAAAATAAAATAATCTGTTTTGCTTTCCTACAGTAGCTATTTCCTATCTACATAATGTGTTATTTATATATCTATTTATTTATTTTTCATGCATTTTTACTCGTCCATACCTTTTCTGCTAAACTTGCTGGACACATTCTTTTGAGTTATGCACCAGCTGTAGTCTCAGTTTTGACATTTGTTAAGGCAGTCTGGTTTACCTATTCCCAGAACTGTATCTTTTGATTTGTTTTCAGACTTCCTTTCCTTTCCCATGCTGGACCTTTCTAGTTTAAACAAATGTTTGCCCTTGCTGTTCCTATTTCTTTCATACTACTGCCCTTGTTGTTTTCTAGACATAGAACAAAAATGATAAATTATCCCATAAATGGAACTGTAGGAAATTCTACAATGCCCTTGCTTTGTTTTTGTTGCTGTTTGCTCATTGTTTGTATTCCGACTTTTGAGCATCTCCAGAATGTTGGAAAAGTCTGGAAATGTGAAATTTCTCAAAGATATAACTTATAACAAGTATTGTATAGTGCTAACATGAATGAACAAGTTCCATTTTGCTATGTATCACGTGCTCCTGTGTAACCATCTGCTTTTAAGGTCTTAAATTTATTACTGTGTTGAGAACTGGCTTTTAAACTGTTGCTTGTAGGCAGCATCTGGTCTCTGTCGTGACCGTTTTCATTTCTACTGCTTCATTGTGTTACTGCTTTAGTTTAGTAAACTACAGATCTTTACTTTGTGAACTTTTGAAATAAACCCACATTTGCAGGAGCCATAACTCCCTTATCTCTTGCTGATGTACCTTCTTCCTGGGTTTTGGAGTTTACTAATCACTATAGTCCACTGTTCTTTTGCTATCAATATTTAGCTACGTTTATGATCTCCATATGATAATGGCGGTGTTCATTTATGACAAAAAAGGCTAGCCCTAGGCTTCTAAGGCCTGTGATATGCAAATATTATTATAAGGTAAAAAAGCAGGACCTTCGTTGGTGTTAACTGCTCTGTCTTGAATGTTTTGGCATAATTTTCAGCAGCTGTTATTGACACTGATTTAACAGTGCAAATGACTATCGCTCTTAGCCAAAATTTGAGTCCTTCTTCTCTACTCAAGTGCCGTATAAAGTTATTGGCATTGAATGACAAAGGAAAGAGCAGTAACTGATTCAGCATTCATTGTGTTGGAAGTGTAAAGATACCTGTCACAGGACCGTTGTGTTCAGTAGTGACTGAGTAGGCATCCAGGACTAAGGCTTTCTAAGCTTGGTTCTTGTTTTATGATGTGGTTCCCATGGCATTCTCTGCCATGTTGCACTTCCAGTGATGGGTTAACAATTATATTTTTTTAATCATTTGCTCACTGGGTAAACTCACCAGGCAAAAGCCGCTTTTCAAGTGGTGTCCCAGGTGTACTTTCTGGTTAAGTAACTTCCTTGGGGGTCACAAAATAGTCAAACTGGGACTGCAAGAATTAAAACCTAGACTACAGGATGAAGTGTGTTAGCAACTCATAACCTTATGTTCATCATATTGATCACTGTTGCAGCAGCCTCAACTGTATGGGTTATATCCTGCCAAAGATATAACAGCTGGCCAGCTTCCAAAGCTTTGGAGCACCTTACAGTCGTCCAAACTGTCTGGCAGCTTGAGCTGAGCTGACTAAAATGCAAGTTTGGGCACCAAGCCCTTCAGATCTTTACTGCTGCTGAATAGTATGCTCCTGCGAGGCTTTCGAGGATCAACGCAGTGCTTGTATTGTTTCTTTGTTGGATATATAAGCTCCTTACAGGGAAAATCTTCCATTCACTAAATCTTGTGGCTGTTTTAGCACTTTCCCCTTCAGGAAAATTATTTTAAGCTAGGGAGTTTGTGTTTTAACTGACTGTCACAAGACTGTATTGTACTTTTAAATGGAAGCACATTTTTCCTGTCAGTTTACAAGTTGTGTAAAGTAACTGCAAACCATTTTTACTGTGGAGAAATTGTATTTGACTTTGAGGCTGACAAAGTGTTTTAAAGGGTTTACCTTCGTAAGTGCATTACGCACTCGTGCAGCTCTACTTTGTGCGCAAGGTGGTTTGCAAAGTTGCAAAACCGTGACAAAAAATTGGCTGAATGTGCAGTGGTTGAATGCACATTGGCATTCGCTCATTGCAGATTCGGATTGTGGGTACGGATTGCACTATAGTGGGGATCGGGAAATGATCCCATTCCCCACTGTAGTGCGATCTCGGAGTTGGTATATTAAAGTAAGGGGGGTGTAGGGGCGGAGCCCGCCACATGCCCCCCTGCAGTATGATGTGTCTTCGACATTTTAGTTTGAAAGTCAGCGAATCAGCTGTTCGATTTTCTGGCTTTCAAACTTCTGAGAATGTCAAAGTTTGATTTTCGCACATTTGGTTCACCCAAGTGTGCAATCGATATTGTCTGTTACGACAATATGAAGGTAAACCATTTTAAAGTGCTTTTTACTGTGATTTCCTCTGAAAAAAGTGACTTTTAGTTGTAGTTTTTACTGGCATTTGCTACTTATCTTCCCCGGTTAAGAGGTACCATTTTTGGCTTAAATATGGAACAGACTGTCACTCCCAGAGTTGGTCTTTCTTCCAGCTACAAAAAGATAAAGTTGAGCAAACATCTTTTGCCACCACGGCAGGCTAGTAATTTGCCTCAGCCACATATGGGTAACTCTGTTGTGGCCATTTCTTGTACCTCAGACTACTCATCTTTTACCCTAGATCTTTCTGGCCTGCAGCCGCTATGGACCAAGGGTTAGCCACATCCTTTAGAGCTGTTTGGGTCTCCTCATTGGGAAAGAGAGAGCTACTCTTGTTCGTCCCAGTAGAGGGAACAGGGAAGGCTTTCTTGTTATGTCAGTATGCTGTGCCCATCCCTGTAGAAACTGTTGCTGACATTTTGGTAACTTAGCCCCATTTATCCTCTCAAAAAGAAACAGAAGAGTAAGCATGTATCTACTCCTCCTCAAAGTTTGTTAGATACTAATAGTTTACTGGGTCTGGCTCCAGGTTTACTGCAGGCTATTGATCTTTCTTGTAAACTAGAATTTGGTAAAAGAAAAAGGGATACATCTCTTTCTGAAGAGATTTAAGATTCTAAATCTCAACAGGAAAATTAAGGGACAGATGCTTTTTTCTCAGATTTCTAATTCAGAATTAGAGGAGAAGTCAGTTTTTAATTCTCCATCTGAGAGTTTCGCTTTCTCTGAGTCTGTTGCTAGAATGTGACAGCATTTTCTTTGGGAGAATACTGAGCTTTCTCAGTCCCTCAGAAAATAATACAAGTTGTTACAGAAGAACTTTCCAGAATCCACACCCATTCCTCCTGCTCTGTCTGCTTTATAGAATGTATGTGTCACTGCCTGCAATTTCCCTGATAGTTGGTCAGCTGACCATAAAAAGGAAGATAGGATGTATAAAGTTCCTCAGTCTTTTACATTTTTACACACTATTCTCAAACCTGAACAAGCAGCTATAGCTTAAGTTGATCCCACTGCTGCTAAGCACGTAGTTAATTCCAATCCTACTCTTTCTGATAAGGATGGGAACGTTATTGATAATTATAGGAAAATAGTGTATACTTCCACATCTTTAATTTTCAGAATTTTGAATTTTCAGGCTAATATTTAAAATTCCTCCTTTCCAGGGTGTCATTCCTCATCCTCCAGATCCAACTTTAATTTCCACCAGTTCTTCATTACATGCTGTCCCAAGGAGTGGTATAACTAGCCCCTCATTCTCAGGTGAGGAAAGGTTTTTATTCAAGGATGTTCCTAGTTAAAAGAAAGACAATTCTCGGAGACCAGTTCTGGATGATTCTTTTTTAAACCTATTTGTGATAGTGCCCAAATTCAAAATAATGTCACTTCAAAACCTGTTATTTCTTCTTCCTCTTTCAAGTTTCCTGGTAAAACTAGACTTCAAAGATGCTTATCATCATATCCCTTCTCATCCAGACGTCAGATGTTATCACATTATCAGTTTTCTGCTTTACCCCTTGCACTATCCACTGGACCAAGACTGTTCACTAAGTGTCTAGCTGTAGTTTAGCTCATTGCAGGCTACAGGGTATCCACATTTTTCCATATTTAGACGACTTAAATATATATGTAGTCTTTTTCAAAGTGTCAAGAATCTCTTTCTCTTGGGTGAGAGAACCGTTACACAAGCTGGGATTCAAGAGGACATTCAAATGTCTTTCTTGATTCCTTCACACAGGATTGTGTTCCTGGGATTTCAAGCAGACACCACAGTTCAAAAAGCTTTTCTTCCACTGGAAAAAAATAGATCTTTATTTAGATCTATTTCTAAGGTTTTCCTTTCAGACTTCAGTCACTGTGGGGGAAATACCTCAGGATTTTGGGGCTTATGGCTTCTATGATTCTTGTGATATCCCTGGCAAGACTCCACATGGAAAAGAAAGAGTGGTATCTAAACTCTCTATGTTCCCAGCACCAACACCATTTGTCTTTACTAATCCCAATGCTGGGGTTCGTCACAAGAGAAATCATTTGTTGGATATAACAGATTTCATTAAATCCAGGCTTGCCCTTCTCCTTCCCTCTTCCAAAGCAGTCAGTCACCACAGATGAAAGTGTAGGGTGTGTGGAACACCAAGGACAGATGCAATATACAAATGTCAGGGAGATGCTGATCAAGGCACTCAACTCTCTGAATCATCTTTGGTCCCATGGACCTCTTCACAGTCATGTGGTACATCGCAGACTAGTTATGTTAGCTTGGGCTATAGCTTCACATCACAGTCTCACTGCACAGATATTCTACATTCCATCAGAGCAAAATTGTGTAGCAGACAAGCTGAGAAGGATCAGGGCAGACCCTCACAACTGAAAACTAGATTGGGGAGTCTTCCAAGATTTGATCCATCTGTGGGGAGTTCCTCAAGCAGATCTCTTTGCCTCCTGTCTGAACAATCAACTGGCAACATTCTGTTCCAGGGTTCCATACAAAAAGGCCTGGAAGACATACGCCTTTTCTTTTCCTTGGACAGGAATGTTCCTGTATGATTTTCCACCCTTTCTGCAAGTACCCAGGGTACTTCTGAAGATTTCAAAGGAATCCCCCAAGATCACTGTGGTGACTCCCTTGCTCTGAATATGAGCAGGGCAAATTACCACAATTGTCCTCACAGACCAGATCTACCCACACACAAACACTAGTGTTTGATGCACCCTGATAGCAATCATCTTCGGTTGACTGCTTGGATGACATGGTCTTAATTCCTTTTAGGCACCTGTTTACTGAGGACATGCAGCAGGTAGTAATGGAGGCAAGAAAAACTGGTACTAAAAAACATATATATTAACAAATGAAAAAAGGTTTTCTAATTGGTGCCAACAACATAACCAGCATTCATTCAAGACTAGTTGTTCTCTGGTTTCATTATATGTGTGTGAGTTACTATCCTATGGCCTTTCTTATTCTTCTGTCAGGGTTCATTTATCGGCCATTTCATCCTATCTGCCCATGGATCCTCCTGTTTCAATGCTGTCTTATGTTAAAATGGATTTGAAAGGGGTTTTGCATAAGAAGCCTCCAAGAAAACTGGTGGCCCTTCCTTGGGATCTTAATTTTGTGTTAGAGATGCAAACATTTGCTCTCCATTTGAACTGACTTACCTGACTGGAAAACAGTTTTGCTAATTACTTTAATTTCTGCAAGAAGGGTGTCTGAGTTGCAAGCATTTAGGTTTGTTTGAGAACTAATCCTTTTATGCCTAAAGTGATATCATTTTTCTTTACTGAACCTAAAAATGAGGGAAATAGGATACTCTATAACTTAGATGTCTACAGACAACCTGGGTACTATCTTGAAAGAACTTAATCTTTCAGATCTTCAGATCAGGTGTTCATTTCTTGTGAAGGTAAGAAGGGACAGCCTATGTCAAAACAGAATATTTCCAAATGGTTGACTATATTACCTTTTGTTATATTCGCCATAACAAATTTATTCCAGGCAGGTTCAAGTCTCACTCCGTCAAGGCCTTAGGCTTCATCTATGGCTTTTTGTCTAGGTCCAGATCAGGAATTACTAGGACCTGTCTCCAGGGGCTGTTGAACTCTTCTCCTTCCACCTCCCAAATTTAGAAAGCTAGGATAATCTACCAATATACTTAAAGCTACTGGAGCAGTGATCAATATGATGAACTTGGTACAGTTGTGTGAGTAAACTTACCATAACATTAGATGTTTGAATGATAACTGCTGCAATATTTGCTCCCTTCCTCCAACCCTCTGGTGTTTTGTTGTGTTGTGTTTTCATGGCAGGGTTGGCACATTTATTTTTTTGTTCTTCCTAGAACTGGCTTTTCAGAGCTCAGCCTCCCTTTCTTTGTTGGCAGGAAAGTTCTGAAGAGGCTGCCTGACAGTTTAGGAGCATGGAAGGGGCACAGAAGTTTTGGAAGCTAGCCAGCTCTTATATCTTTGGTAGGATATAATCTGTATAGCTAAAGCTATTGCAGCAGTGATCTTTTGTACAGCTACTGATATTTTTCATAGTCAGTGTTGTAGTATTGGTTTTTGGGTCTTCCTGCCATGCAGAAGCCCATGACTGGCTCAATTTCCAGATTCTTTACATCATCCCTAGCTGACACTTGTTTGAAGACTGATGCGTGGACATCAGGGAATAAGAAGGGCATACTTTGGCATCTTTAGATGTCCTTCTAGTCCCATGTTGCAGTATTCATCACATATGGATTTTCTCCTCTTGCTACTTGAAAGTCCGGCCAGTATACAAAAGTTTCAGTCACTGTATGGTGTGTGGATCATAAAAGTGACATCTGTACTCACCAGCCCTCAGAACTTGTCAGCCACCATTTGAACTTCCGGTGCTCCTGCCATCCCATCCGTCGGATTATGGGAAATCAGATAAGTGCCCCATTGGGGAACCCTTCAGTCATTTCATATTATTTAATGCCTGTTCATGTAATCTAGAAAGGGCAAGTGTAAGTGCGGCCATCAGATACCCAACAAGGACACCCATGATCAGGTCTCTTCTGTTTAGGTCGGTTGCACAACTTCAAGGCCTGCTCCATTTGTCAGGAGTTTGTGCTCAAAACCTTGTGCAGCCATCTGCATGCTCTCAACCTGTAATTAGAAAATCAATGACTAAAGCAAATGGCCTTAGGTATAGAGGCTAGGTATGGAGGGTTCCGCTGATGTACCTGCCGATCTGCCAAAAAAGAAGGTCAAGACTACCAGGCCTACCTCTACTCTGCCTGGTAGAGGATCCGGGCGCCGCTGCTTCAAATTTAGCAGGTACCTCCATGCAAGCCGCATAGTCCCGTGCAGAGGGCATGTCCATTGAGGCTTTACTAACATCCGCCTCCAGTGCCGGGGGGGGGGGGGACCAGTGATTCCGGTAGGTCCTTCTGATTCCTCCAGTTCCTTACAGTCACCTGTTTCAGGCTTTACTCCCTTCAGACACCCACCAGGCCTCTCAAAAGAAAGGAATAAAGGAAACACATCTCTTCTTCTCCTGAAAGCATGCCTGATAGGCAGGCCTTCAGCCAAAGTTTGTTTGATGCCTTCATGGCCTTAATGCCTTCCACTACAGGGACTTCTCCTACTCTGAGCCCAAGGCCTCAAATATCTGACTAATCCATGAGGGAAGAAGAGGATTTTTTTGATTCTTCATCTGAGGAATCACTCTGCTATACCTCTCTGCTTCCTTCTCCCTTGGGGAAGAATCCGTGGACCCTGACTCCCCAGCTGAGGATTTGACCTTTAGGGAAACCATTGCCAAGATGAAAGAACATTTTAAGTGAGAGTCCTCTGAAATTACTTGAGGTTCAAAAAAGGTATTATGACCTCATTCAGATGGACTCCCCAACCCCTACTGCTGTCCCTCCAATTCTGCCTGCCTTCCTGGATGCCTTCTTCTCAGCATCCTTGAACCCTGATTCACAACCCCCTGCTCCACGCAGGCCTGATAGATTTTATAAAGTCCCTGAAACTGCCAAGTATCTAGTAAAGTGTCCTCCAACAGACTCTGCCAGAATTTCCATATCCACAGATAAGGCAACTAAATTATTGCTCACCACCACCATTCTCCTTGCTGACAAAGGCAACAAAACCATGGAGCATCTGGGTAAGACAATTTACATAGGTTTATAGTTTCCTAGGATGAAAATAGGCCCAAAGGCCCTTATAAGCCTAGACAAGAATTTCACCCATGTTCCCTCAAAGTCAGCACCTGTTTCCCTTGTCAGGCAGGAACATAGGTGAGATCCCAGGTGTATATTTTCTGTTTCCCATCCAGTTGCCCAGATTCTTCTTAAAGAGGGCTAGAGAGGTACTCTGACATGGAGAGGGAGTCTCTGGGGCACAAATCTATCCCGCCAACAAGTTCTATTAATGTCACAGACCAGGTTAAGGCCTTGCGTGTGGATTGCGTGAGTGGAGTTTGTCTTACGGATATGCAGCAACTCTATCAAGGCTGGGTCTGAAATGGCCTTGTATGCCAGATACAGGTCACCTCTGAGCAGTCTGTATGAGACTGAGTAGAGGGACAGGGCTTTTAGCCTATCTGTATAGGATAGGTGTTTGAGACCTTGCATTTTCCTGGTCAGGAACCTCTGTGGTCTCTCCAACTGCTGCATGTTCTTGGCAAGGTACATGCCGAAGGGGGCATTGTACTTGATAATGGGTCTGATAAGGGAGGAGTACAAGGATGTTATGACCTCCTTATTCCTGGATGAAATAACCTTATTTATGAGGTGGGCCATGTAGAAATCCTTCCGTACAGCGGAGGCAACGTGGTGATCAAAACTCAGGTTCCTATCAACCTGGATGCCCAAGTTCCTCACGACTGATTGCATGCTTAGTACGTTGTTGTTTGTTTTTGTGATAATTAATGGAGATGACATTTTCCCCAAAGAGGATAGTGATGCATTTCTTGGCATACAGTTTGAGGACATGCTTCTGGCACTTGGAGGATGTTCACATCACTAGGGGAATTTAAGACAGTGCCCAACTTGCAGTCATCTGCAAACTTGATCAGCCACCAACCACTTGTTTTGGCTTGTACCTCAGAAAAGTATATCCCAAACAGAAGAGGCCCCAAGACCAATCCTTGGGGCACACTGCTCATTACGGGTCTACTACTAGAGGTGGCTTCCTCTACTTTGACTGAGTGGGTTCTATCAGTGAGCCAGTTTACTACCCATCTAGTAACATATGGGTTGATGCCTAGCTGGGAGAGTTTATCTATTATGCCCGAGTGGGGAATAGTGTCAAAGGTTTTGGCTAGGTCAAGGTAGGTGGTGTGCACAGTCTTCCCCTCATCCATGGCTTTCGTGACTGTTTCAAAGAAGTTGACCAAGTTCAACAGGCATGATCTCCCTTTGACAAAATCAAACTATGTGGGGTCAAGCGTTAGGAGGTTGCCAATGTCCTTGTTTATAAGATCCATGATAATGCTTTCCATGGCCTTGCAGATCAGGCTAGTTAGGCTGATGGGCCTATAATTGCCTGGGTCAGTGGACGCTCCACTTTTGTGTAGAGGGATGACAGTGGCTGTCCTTCATTCAGCTGGGATGAAGCTAGTGCTCAGGCTTTGGCTGAATAGGGTGTCTAACTGAGATGGGACCTCATGGCTGAGTTCATGTAGGATACAGCCAGGGATGTTATTGGGTCCCATGGAGACTGTATTTTTTGCCTTTGAGAGGGCATTAAGGACCTGCTCCCTGGTGATGAGGGGAGGGGGTAGGTGCTGGGGATGTCCTGGTTTACTGATGGGGGACAGGGGGGTGAAGTTTTCACTGAACCTGTCTGCCAGCAGGTTGGCTATATCTATGGCATTTGTGTATGTGGTGTTATTGCCCACCAGTTCAGAGCAGATTTGGGTGTTGCCTTTGAGATTGCGGTCATATGTGAAGAAGGCCTTGTGATTATCCTTGGTGGATGCGGCCAGTTTGGACTCAAAGTTAGCCTTAGAGGATTTCACCTATGACCTTATTTGCTTGTTCAGACAAATGAGAGATTGCTTCCAACTTGGCACCTGCTCCTTCTTGGCCCTGGACAGCTATTTTTTCCTTCTATTATAGAGTTTGTTTATTGCTGTGGTCCACCAAACAGGTTTACTCTTCCTTGAGGAAGATGAGTTGGTCCTATCAGGTATTGCTGAATCCATACAGTAATGTAGGTGCTCATATAGTTTTTTGGTGTAGGCTTGGACATTAGTGCTAGCTCCACCTGAAGGGACGGTGGCTGTGAAGCTGCTTATATGTGCTCTGAAGAGATTGTAGTCAGCTTTGGAAAAGTTTTTTCATTTTATCTGACGATGAAGGGTGGTCAGGGGAGACGGTTACTTCAAAAGTGATCACTTTATGGTCAGATCTTTCCAAGGAGGATGACACTGTAGGATTGCTACAGTGACTACTCAAGTTGGTTAGGACCAGGTCCAGGATATTTTCACCTCTCATAATGGTTTCGGCCAGCTGATCCAATGCATTGGCATTGACGAAGTCGAGGAATCTCTGGGCATTCATTTATGTTTGGGCTAGAATAGGTCTTCCACTCTATGGTGGTGTAGTCAAAGTCACCCAGGATCAGGGTAGAAGGTTGAATCTTGATGGATTCAAGTAAGTCCAGATAGGCGGAGTGGGCGTCCTGAGTCATGGTTGGGGGTCTGTAACTAGATATGATTTGAATAGGTGTTTGGTCAACAGTTAACTGCAATTGGAGTGTCTCCTGTGTGTCATACCATTTAACCAGCCTGGAGATATGTATGTCTTTGATAAATATTGAAGTTCCACCTCCTTTGACGTGTAGCCCTCTGTTTGGGGTCTGAAAATAAATTCCCACCTCCGATGGCTTTGTAGCCCTCCATTTGGAGTCTGAAAGTAATTGGTCAACATGACCGAATCACCTAGAGCCTTATTTTACACTGGCAAGTGGCTAGCCCTGCCACAGCATGCAGTCTGTAATTCATGTTCTCCTATCTTGAGGATACTGGGCACCACAGTAGATGCCTAAAGCTGTTAGTCTGTACAACTCTTCACCCTATAGGGCACCATGTAGAGTCTGTGCTGCTGCCCACAGCTCCATTCCTTGGTGAGTTTGAGATGGAAACACTCAGCATGCTTTTTTTTTTGGACGTAGGAGAAACCCCACGGAGAGACAGGGAGAACATGCAAACTCCAAATAGGCATTGGTCGGAGGTCAGGATTGAACCTTGTTCCTGGTGCATGGGTGGCAAAGACCTTAACCTTCATGCCAACTGGTCTCAAGAAGGGTAGGGACACTGGAATGGTGAGATTAGGCTCATAGATTAGTACTAGGCTATCTGCCCTTGCAGGCCGTTTTAAGCTTAGCCAGTTACCCCATGTGAGAATTAAACCCTGCACCTCATGTTTGTAAAGTAAACACCTTAACCAATATGCCAACCTCCATGATGTTCATCATGTTTCACTGTTGCAGTCATTACACTTGGGTTATCCTGCTGGCAGGCTACCCACAGTCGGCCTGAATTCCAAAGTCCTGGTCTGGCGTCGGTTGCTGTCACCTCTTCCCTGATGTCAGTGCGCCAGGGGTATATAAGATGCAGCTGACGCCATTTTCTTCAGTCTTTCTTGCCGCGCAGTGCCCGAAGCAAAAGCAGTTTGTAAGTGCCGGTCGGCCGACTCCTGAGATTTTCGAATTTGAATTTCAGATCCGAAGTCTTCAATAAAGCTAAGTACCCCATTGGGGAAACTTTTTCTTGCTCCAGACCGATGTCAGTAAAAGTTAACAATTGTATTTCTTGTGGGAAGCAAATACTTCATAAGGATTTTCATTCTTACTGTATTCCTTGCCTAGGCCCTGACCACGATGTTGCTAGTTGTCGGTTTTGTGCTAGATTCAACCAAACACACTATTAAGTGTCAGTTCGATTTTGCTTTACATTATTTTGGCCGAAGGTTTAACTATATAATGCCGTCGGAACGTCCAACGACCAAAGTTCATAAAAAGCGCAAAGACAAAGAAAAGGACAGGCATCCGAGGACCAAAACCGATGACGAAGCCTCTTCTAGGCCAGTCGCCAGTTCGCCGGTTCTCAGTGAGTTGCTTTCGCAGCCCCTGACACCCGCTACCTCAGAGCCACAGGCCGCCTCCGACTCCCGTGGAGACAACTAGGCCTCTGGAAACTCAAGGTATTGGGCCTACGGAAACTATTCCCTCAGATGGGTCCGGAGCCGCTGAGCAGGCATCGGCTTCTGAGGGTGTTTTCAGACCTACACAGCTTACTATCAAAGACCACTTCAACAGCCAAAGCAAAGTCTAAAACACCTTTAAAGACGAAAAGAAATCCAAACTAGTGCCCTCTCCAGAGGTAATATTCCTGGGCGCAAGCTTAAACACAACTGCCCAGATGGCTTATCTCACGCCAGACAAACAAAGGCAACTGACTCATTACTTCCAGATTATGGCAACAAAGACCCAACTACCTGCAAGAAAAATTCTGCAGGCTTTGGGCTTCATGGCATCCTGCATTCTGCTAATTCCATATGCAAGACTGCATATGAGGAAGCTACAGTGGTATCTAAAAAGTGTTTGGACTCATCATTGCCACAGCCTGGAGACAATAATTACCCTCATTCCCTGCCTGCAACAAGAGTTTCGATGGTGGACACTGGCCTGTCACCACAACAAGGGACAGCCTTTCACTTTACCCACAGCCAGGCAGACACTAACAACAGATGCATCGGATTATGCCTGGGGGGGCACACATGGTGGTAAAATGTATTCAGGGCACGTGGACCGCAGACTAAATGCATCTTCATATCAATCAAAAAGAGATGCTAGCTGTACAGAATGCCCTGACAGCCTTCAAGGATCTACTTCATCCAGGACAACTTTTGCTAAAGACGGACAATACTACAGTCGTGGTACATAAACAAGCAAGAGGGCACACATTCCTACAACCTCTGCAGCTAAGCCATGACTTTGTGGAACACAGCATTGACTTATCAAGTACATCTACAGGCACAATTCCTGCCAGGAAAGAAAAATACTCTGGCAGACGAACTAAGCAGAAACCTCATGGACCCTCACGAGTGGAAACTAGATCCACAAGTCTTCAGCATGATAACAAGGAAATGGGGATGCCCAGACATAGATCTATTTGCCTCCCCTCACAACTGCCAACTACAGAGATTCTGCACAAGGACTTATCACACTCAAGCATGGAAGGTGGATGCTCTATCATTCAGCTGGAAAGCCCTGACAGTTTATGCCTTTCCTCCACTGCCTCTCCTCCCGAAGGTACTCCCAAAGGTCAGACAAGAGAAGCCAAAAATGATTCTGATTGCCCCAGACTGGCCACGCCAGCACTAGTACTGAATCCTAAAGAACTTGTCTCAAGGCCCAGCCTGGACTTTACCTCCAATTCCTCATCTTCTGACCCAACAAAACAATCGGATCCTGCACAGCCAACTCAGAACCTTAAATCTGGCTGCATGGCGAATAATATAACCACTCAGAATACACTTCTCTCTAAAGCAGTTATGGATGTCATTTTGGAAGCTAGGAGGCCCAGCACCAGAAAATCTTATGCAGAAAAATGGAAGAGATTCTGTGATTGCAACCAGGCACAAGGACTTGAACTGCTTGTTCCAAATATTCCTCAGATTTTACAATACCTAACTGAGATGTTGGACACATGCCTATCCTTCTCATCAATTAAGATCCATGCCTCTGCCATTTCAGCTCATTACAATACGGAACCTCCTATTTTTTCACATGCACTGCTACGACAGTACCTCAGAGGGGCCAAAAACATAAGACCCCCAAGGAGAGCACCAATACCTACATGGGACCTCAACTTTGTCTTGGAAACACTCACACTGCCTCCTTTTGAGCCAGCCAATACAGCCAAGATAAAATTCTTATCATGGAAAACTGCTCTGCTCCTAGCAATAACTTCAGCAAGAAGAGTCCCAGAGTTACAGGCATTAGTGGCAGTGGAACCTTTTATCATTTTCCATCCGGACAGGGTGCCTCTAAGGACAAACCCAACATTTATGCCAAAGGTAGTATCCAGTGTGGCTCTTAACCAAATCATTCATTTGCCAACCTTTTATCCAAATCCCCAGAATAAAGGGGAGAGACTTCTGCACTATTTGGACATACACAGACAGCTACGCTTCTACCTGGACAAAACTAAAGCTTTCAGAAAGACTGAGCAACTTTTAGTGGCATATGCTGCAGGATCACAAGGAAAGGCTATTTCAAAGCAGACTATTATAAAATGGATAGGACACTGCATTCGTTTCTGCCATGCACAGCATGGCAAATCAGTACCTAAGAATGTTAGGCCACATTTTACCAGGGCAGCAGCCACATCAGCAGCCTTTCTCAGGAGGAGTACCAACCAAGGAAATTTTGGAGGCTGCAACTTGGAGTTCAGTGCACACCTTTACCAAGCACTACCACTTACCTCTTTACTCTAAATCCAGAGCAGGCTTTGCCACTGCAGTCCTGCAGGGCCTAATAGCCACTCCTAATCCTATTTAGACCCAGCCGCCCAACCTCTGCTGTGGGATTCAACCCAAGTGTAATGACTGCAACATTGAAACACGATGAACATAGTACAGTTGTGTACCTAACATAAATGTAGCTGTTTGAGTGTATTCACTGTTGCAGTCCAGGTTACCCACCCACCATCCCCCTTTCTTTGCTGGGACTTATCTGTACTTCTCTATTCTATACAACCTATGTGGTGTATTTGCTTGTAGATGAAGGTAATGTTTATTTTATTGCATGCTTTTTATAAGCAATATTTTTTAGCCTACCCTTTTGGGGGCACCTGACATCTGTGGCAAGAAAAACTGAAGAAAATGGCGTCGGCTGCATCTTATATACCCCTGGCGCACTGACGTCAGGGAAGAGGCGACAGCAACCAACGCCGGACCAGGACTTTGGAATTCAGGCCGACTGCGGGTAGCCTGCCAGCAGGATAAACCAAGTTTAATGACTGCAACAGTGAATACACTCGAACATCTACATTTATGGTAGGTACACAACTGTACTTTCTGCTACCCTGGCCTTCAGGGCTACAAATCGCCAGACACACATGGCTGAATATTCCTTATTTCTCCTGGAGAAAGCCTCCAAGGAATTGTCTGATACACCAGATTTAGCTTCACTGTCTTCCCTTCTGGCTCTCACCTCCCAAGTCACCAGGCACTCCATAAAGTGCAGTTATGATGTGGCTGAAGCCTCATCTAGGTAAGCAGCATCAGCATCTGCCTGGAGAAGATGCTCATGGCTATGTCTCCAGCCCATTTCAAGTGACTTTAGGGCAAAGCTGATTGATGCCCCTCTGGACAAAACAGCTTTGTTCGGTACTAAAGTGGCTGATTTATTTAAGTCACTACAGCAAAAGGGGAAAGAGATGCAGGATTTAAAACACCTGCTAGTCTCCCCCATCCCAGAATTCCAAAGGAACTACCCTGCTAAAACTCAGTTTATTAGAAAGCACTCTAGCCGTGCTGTTCCCATTAGGTCTAGAAAATCAATCAGGAAGCAGCCCCATCCTGCTAGATTTTCCCCCTCCTCTAGCCAAAGGCCGTCCTTTCAAGATAGGGCAGATAGTATTTGACTACCTGCCATCTCTGAAACCCCCACCCCCTCCTTCTCTCCATCTGTTAGTTCGTCGCTCTCACTGTCTTCCCGTGTGGACATCCATTACATCAGACAAATGGCTCCTTTCAATCATTCAAAACGGGTACTTTATGACCTGGCATATGCCCCCAAAGTGAAAGGGCATCCCACAATCTCCAAAACAACAGCTACACCGATTGCACCCAGTACTACAAACCTTGCTGGACCAAGGCACAATCCAAATAGTGCCACTGGCTGCAAAAGGAAGAGGTTTCTACTCCAGGATTTTCCTAGTCCCAAGAAAAATTGGTCCATGGAGACCAGTTCTGGATCTCTCCCTTCTCACCCTCTTCCTTGACATTCCTACTTTCAGGATGTTGACCTTACCAACTCTTTTCCCACTACTACTTCCCCAAGGATTCATGGCCACCTTAGATATAAAGGATGCCTATCTTCACACCCTCATCAAGCCCTGTTTCAGGAAATACCTGAGGTTTTCCATGGGCCCTTCTAAGTTTCAATTCTCTGCCTTGCCCTTTGGGCTCTCCACTGCACCCAGGGTATTCACCAAATGTCTGGCTCCAGTTATTGCCTTTTGCAGAACAAAAAGAGTCCAGATATTTCCCTATCTGGATGACCTGCTTGTACAGGCAGACTGCAAGGAGACTCTCCAGCTACACGTACTTCTTGCCACCTCCCTCCTACAGTCCGTGGGATTTCAGATCAACTTCCCAAAATCCCACCTGGAACCTTCTCAAGACATTGTCTTCCTGGGGTGCAGGATTTGCACAGGCATCATGAGAGCCTACCTTCCCCAATAAAAGGTGGAAAGTCCTTCAGACAACAGAATTGACAGCAAGGCAGTACCCCTGACTCTACATGGCAGCTACTGTCCCCATGTTACCATTAGCAAGACTCCATATGAGAAAGTTGCAGTGGTACCTAAGATCAGTCTGGACCCAGCACTCACGCCCCTTGGAGTACAGGATTCCCCTCCTGCCCTGCCTCAAACTAGAAATCCAGTGGTGGTTTAGAACCTCAACCCAGGTCTTTTCCTCCAACCACCCCAACCCAAACAGATCATGCACACAGATGCCTCAGACGTGGGCTGGGGAGCAACTCTAGGCCATCTGAAAGTGCAGGGACAGTGGCCAGAGACACACAAAAAAGAACACATCAATGTCCAAGAAATGAGGGCAATTCTCCTGGCCCTTCAGGCCTTCCAAACTTATCTACAACAGGGACCTCTAAAGATATTTACAGACAATACCATGGTGCTGTGGTATCTCAGCAAACAGGGGGTACCAAATCTACTTACTTTGCAGATTAGCTCTCCTAGTGTGGGAACTGGCCACATTCTAGGGAGTTACCCTGCAGGTGGGCTACATTCCTTCACTGCAAAATGCCCAAGCAGACTCAGCAGATCCATCACAAACAACCATGAATGGATGCTGCACAGGGATGTTTTCCTGGACCTGGTCCACTGGTGGGGTACACCTCAAATAGACCTGTTTGCCTCTGCCATCAACAGGCAACTTCCTTACTTCTGCACCAGGCTTCCACACCCTCAGGCAATGACAACAGATGCCTTCTTAGAAGGGGAAGTTTCACTCTGCATTTCCCCCTTCCCACTTGTACAGAAGGTCCTGCTGAAGATTCAGCAGGACAGACCAAAAATCTTGCTGGTGACTCCCTTCTGGCCAAGACTGCATTGGTTCTTCCTACTACTACAACTATCCAAGGGCAATCACCGCAAGTTACCCTTCAGCGTGGACATTCTCACGCAGCACAAAGGATCCCAAATCCACCCACAGTGGCAGTTGCTGCATCTCACCCTGTAGCAGATAGGATTCTGATCCCCTTCAGACACGTTTACAATGAGGACACGCTCACTGTCCTGCAGGAGGCCAGGAAACCAAATACGAAAAAATCTTACTTTTCTAAGTGGAAGAGATTTTCTGTATGGTGTCTCAAAAGACAGTTAGACCCACTTGCTAGCGAGACCCCTCTAGTTCTGTTTTACCTATGTGAACTGTTGCAGACAGTTTGGCATACTCTTCCGTTAAAGCCCACTTGTCTGCCATTTCAGCATGCCTTCCTCTGGATCACCCCCCCCCCCCCGGTGTCCAGACTACCAGCAAAGTTATTCCTTTAAGGGGTACTTCACCTGAGACCCCCAGGAAGTTGTCATCACCCCCATGGGATCTCAACCATGTTTTGGAAAAGCTTACGCTTCCTCCTTTTGAGCCCGCAGATAAAGCTTACCTAAAACACTGTACATGAAAAACAGTGTTACTCGTGCCCTTGACTTCAGCCAGAAGAGTCTCAGAGCTAGCTCACGGCTATTCCACCTTTCCTGGTATTCTACACTGACAGAGTTACTCTTGGAACCAACCTTTCCTTCATGCCCAAGGTAGTGAATGATCTTTCCCTAAATCTAGCCATTCACCTTCCTACCTTCTTCCTTAACCCACAGAGGGACAGTGAAAAAGTACTCCATTCCCTGGATGTGCACCGACAACTCAAGTTTTTACCTGTACAAAACCAAATCCATCAGATGGGCTAACCAGCTGTTTGTTTACTTCCACCCCAGGGCCCTAGGGAAGGCAGTAATTAAACAAACTATTTCAACCTGGATTTCCAAAGCTATCATCTCCTGCTACAATTTCCATTAGAAATCCCGGCAGGGTACTGTTAAAGCACACTCCACCAGGACTATACCTTCCTCAGGAACCTTCTTCAGATGCTTAGACAACTCTACCATTCTTGAAGCAGCCACTTGGTCATCAGTGCACACCTTCGCCAGACACTACAAGTTGGACCATATTTCCAGAGCCAGGGCGGGCTTTGCTAGGGCTGTCCTTCATGGATTCCTGGAGCCCACCTCTAGACCACCACTCTCTTTCTCACAGTGAGCTTTGGCACTCACCCATATGTGATGAATACTGCATCATGGGAATAGAAGGGCATAGAAAAGTTGTGTAAAATCTTACCATAACCATAGATGTGCTTCTCTTCCATGTTGCAGTATTCCTTCCAATCCATCTACCCCTCCTGTTTTGCAGCATTTCTCTTTCTGGATGGCACAGGGCTGGCATTACACCTTGCTAGGACTGGTTCAGCTGTGACTTACAGTTCTGAGGACTGGTGCATGCAGACGTCACTTTTATGGCACACATTGTGCTAGCTATGTCAAACATCCCACGCACCATACAGTGACTGACACTTTTGTATAGTGGCCGGACTTTCGAGTAGCAAGAGGCGAAAATCTATATGTGATGAATACTGCAACATGGAAGGGGAAGGACATCTATGGTTATGGTAAGATTTTACACAACTTTTCTTTATTTCCAGCTGTGCAGTCCAATGTGCTTCACATATGTTCAGTATGCGCACAGTCCATTGGTCAGCTCGTGTGTCCAGAAAAACTCTTCCTTCCAATCGTACAAGTACCCCATTGGGAACATTTCTCTACTAATTTAATGCTCAGAAGAGTCAACAATTGCTTGAAGTGTGGGAAGCATATCCTGCATAAAGATTTTTACTTTTGTCTGTTCTGTTCGAGGCCTCAGCATAATGTCTTTAATTGTCCTGAGTGTGCAAAATACCATGTGAAAACTCTTAAACATAGGACTGAGGTACTTGACCACCCATATGGATTCCTTTTCTTTGGCTTCCTTGGTGGTGTTGCAGTCCACTGTTATGGCAGGGCCTCCACAGGCTCTGGTGTCCACTAGTGCCATTCCAAATAATTAAAAAAAAAAAAAAAAAATGGAAAGAGAGAAAGGTAAAGAACCCTGACATTAGATACGATGCCTTTGCAGCGTTGATGATTCAGTAACTCCTAGGCTGGAACTGTCTGATGTGACCCTTCAGCAGACCGCAGTGGCTCCAGCATACCTACAAATGCCACCACAGCAGTTGGTCACATCCAAGTTTGCTGTGTAGGCCTCAGCTTCTGACATTTGCACTGTGGCTCTTGAGGGAGACTTCTTTTCTTCTCCAATTACCAAAGTTACAGTCAGATGACCACATCCTCTGATCACTCCTTTAAAATGGATTGCCAAACCAAAGTGAATCACTCCTTTGCTTTGCCACTGCCTCTGACCACTGCTTCTCAGACCAAAACCCAACACCTCCTTAAAATAGCACAGGAGTTTATGGCCTTCATGAAATCTAGAGAGTCCCATCACTCTTCCATCTCTGAGGTTTCCCCATATAAAAGGAACAGGGAAGTAGATTTTCAAGAAGAGGAAGATTCCTCCACCTCAAAGGATGAGGAGGAATTGTCTTACTCTGTTCACTTACCACCTCAGACTTCCCAGACTGAGACAACACATTCTCTTTCAACTCCCCCCTTTAGAAGACATTTCCTTCAGGGATACCTCACATAGAATGATGGGAGTTTTTAGTTGAGAAAGTAAGCAGTTCTCCCAGGCTCAGATCCACTACAAGGAACTTTGCTAAGTTTACCTTCACCCAGAGCACTGGTTATTCCTTCAGTACACAATGTTATAAATGTTGAACCAAACCAAAGGTACAGTGCATTTCCAAAATAGCACTGCTGTATCTTTCGGCTTTTCCCAGTTAGGGGTCGCCACAGCGGAACTCCGGTCTGCTAATGATTGGCAGTAGATTTTTACTTACCGACTTGCCAGGCCTAACGCACAACCTTCAATGAAGGTACGCCCATTCACGCATATCTCCACACAGAAGACGCTTCAGCTGAGAATCGAACAGGACAACGTCTTTCTGTGAGGTGACAATGCTACCGCAGCACCACCACCGCAGATTTCCAAAATAGCACTAATAAACAAAAATAAACTTACCATGGAGGTATCCACAGAGACTGGTAATTGATTAAAAACAACATAAAAACACATGAACTTCATCAGAATAACCTTCTAATCACTGTACTCATTTAAATAATCCATCAACCCATACTATAGGTTGAATTTTACCCAGTAGAAAATAGCCAACAAATCAGGTTAAAAATTTAAGAAATTAACCCAGACCCACAACTGATTGTATAAAATAATATAATGTAGTGTACATTTTTTGTTAAACTGAAAAGGTATTAAAAAATATAATATATATATATATATATATATATATATATACGTTATTTAAACTAAAAAAAAAAACTTTAATGTGAACATTGTGCTTTATATTTTGTCTGCTTCTTTTTCAGAGAGGATACCCCAGTCGAGGGAGGGGCAGAGGGAAATATTAACCAGTTCTAAAGAACAGATTTTATTCTGTTATCAGGGCTTCAAGATTTACAATTACATTGACAGGGTTATTACTAGGGACTTTTCCACACTGTTTTCTAAGGGTTTTAAATATGTACCTGTAAAAATTCCCGATATAACAGTTTAATTAATATACAAATGTATACCAGAAAATTAAATGTTAATATACTGTTCTCTCAAGAATAATGGTGAGTTGAACCCTAATGGATAATACAATTCTAAAATCTGTAAAAAAAAACGTAATTTCAACCCCCTCCCAATCTATTAGGTGTATTTGAAAAAGCAGTAATAGAAGATATGTATAAACTTTGGGCACAAGAGAAAAGATTTTATGCTAATCTTACTCAAGAAGTGCGAACACTGGTATGTCAGTTAAGGGAAGACAATACCCTACGCATTATGGTATGATAAAGGTGGGGTGTAATGAAGACAGTTACTTTCAAATCTCGAAGAACCAAATTATTATTGCTTACAGTCACAATTATTTTTATTTGGAAGAATATATTCTTGACCAGAGTATTAGTCAGGATATTTTTGATTTTCTTAAGAGGGATCACCATATTGTTCCGGTAATATTCTGTATACCTAAAGTACATAAAAATATTATCGAACCACTGTTCAGGCCTGTAGTTGCGGCTAGTGGTTCTAAAAACCAATTCATTAGCTATGCTGGTTAACAAGTTGACTAAACATGTTGTAGAAAAAACTGTCCACCTTGCTAAGGATTCACGGGACTTTTTAAGACAGTTAAAACAAGAGAAATGGTCTGCAAATTTGACATTCTTGACAATTGATGTCAAAGATCTATTTTCTTCTCTACTCAAAAGACAAGAGTTATAACTTTTTGAAGATGCACTTAATTGCTCTTCTGTTTTGAACCATGACCAGATAAACTTGGCTTATGAAATGATGCCATTGATCCTCAAAAATAATTATATATTCCTTGAGGGTCAATACTTTCAGCAGATGAGAGGTGTGGCTATGGGGGCAGCATGTGCCCCCACTTATGCCAACATAGTTCTTTTGGGGTGGGAATTAAAATATGTATTCCATAGTGATTTTTGGAACAATATAAAAATGTACATCAGATTTTTGGATGACATATTTATCCTATGGGATGGTAACACAGAAGGTATACCGATTTTCATTGACTATTTAAATGGGACTACCTCCTTTTTGGCATTCACCTGTGAGTACAGTGCTGATAAAATATATTATTTGGATACCAGCATTTCACACACACAAACAGGTTTTAAATCAAACATTTATCGAAAGAAAACCTTCTGTAATTCTTATCTCCACTTCTCCAGTAGTCATCCCTTAACACATAAAAAGAGTTTAATTAAGGGACAAGCAATAAGGATTGCCCATATGACATCTCATTTTGATGATGTTAGAGACGGAACTTTCCAGATTAAAGGATATGTTCCTGGAGAGGGGATATCCTAGTCAGATGGTGGAAAGTATTATAGAGCATGTTTACAAAGAATGGGTAAAAAAGTATAAGCCATTCTTAGGTGCAGGTTTTTCCAAAAAGGGTAATACAAACCCCATTAATGAGCCTACAATTTATGAGAAAGCTTGCGTAGTCCAACATAGCCCTATTTCGGGGGAAGTTAGGGACATTTTAAGAAAAAAATTGAATATTTGTAGAATAATTAATGATGTGAGAACAGTAGTGGGTGACAAGCCCATCTTCATTAACAAAGTGGGTAGTAATATCAAAAAAACTTCTGGAGAACAAGTTGGATAATAGACAAGTTAGTGAGGGAGATGTACCCAATGCCATTATATTACGAAGGACCAGGACACCACCTTGGCCAACAGAATGAAAACAAAAATCAAATTTGTGAAGGGGAACTGTTCCACCGATAGGGTGGTTTATTTGGCTGTGTGATGCATGTGGTGTATTCCACATTGGTAAAATGGAAAGGGCCCTAAGAACTAGAATTTATGAGCACAATTATGATATTAAAAATAAAAAACAAACTAATGTTCTATACAGACATTCCCTAACTTGTGATGGATGTTGTTCGTGTTTCACCGTTGCAGTCATCACATTTAGGATCATCTGCTTGCAGTAGACCTCAGTCAGCCTGATTAACAAAGTCTTGGGTCCTGCGTCGGTTGCTGTCCCTTCTTCCATGACGTCAGGTCATCAGGGGTATAAAACATGCAGCCGACACCATTACATCAGTCTTTCTTGCCATGCGGTGCCTGAAGCAGAAGCAGTTCGCAAGTGCTGGTCGGCAGACTCTTGAAATTTTTGTTTACGAGTTTCAGAACCGAACTCTTCAACTAAAGCGAAGTACCCCATTGGGGAAACTTTTTCTTGCTCCTTACTGATGTCAGTAAAAGTTAATAATTGCATTTCTTGTGGAAAGCAAATACCTCACAAAGATTTTCATTTGTACTGTATTCCTTGCCTAGGCCCTGGCCACAATGTACCTTGCTGTTGGTTTTGTGCTTTATTTAGTCAACGCTCTATCCGTCGTCGGTATATTTTAGCCTCTAAATATTTCAGTTCTCGGTTCAATTATCCAGAAATGTCATCGGTAAGCCATCCGACTACCGGAATTCTGAAAAAACACAAAAGATAAAGACAGAGACAAGCCGCCTAGGTCCAAAGCTGCTGACGACACTTCTCCTAAACCAGTCGCCAGTTTGCCGGAATTCAGTGAGGAGCTTTCGCAGCCCCTGTTACCCGCTACTTCTGATTCGCAGGCCTCTACTGAGACCCATTCATAGTCCGGTATGCCGCGAGATGCTTCAACTGTGGAACCTGTGGATATATACCTTGGATGGGTCTGGAGCCGCTGTGCAGGCACCGGCTTCTGAGGGTGTATTCAGGCCTATGGACTTGCATATTAAACCGACGCCTCCTTCTTTTTTAAGGCCTAAACCTCAAACCATGCCTAGAAAACCAACGCCCAGGCCGCATGCTCAGGCCTCTATGCCTAAAAAACAAATGGTAAAAATGGCTGACGATTTTATAACTTTAATCAAGGGAAGCCAACCACCCTCTTCTAAGAGACCTAAGACTGAAATTGTTTATGAATCTTCTGACCAGGATTCAGATTTTTCTGATTCTTCTGATGATCTGGATTTGCCCTTATCTACTTATGAGGATTCTGATGCAGAGGACTCTATTCCCTCTGCTTCCCATCCAGAGGATTTTTCTTTTGGTGAAATCTTGCACACTCTAAGGGAGCATTTCCACTGGGAAAGCCAGGATTTTCTGATTCGAAAAAGGGGCTTAGGGATTTCTTACTTTTGCCTCAGCATAGGCCTTTAGCTATACCTCCTGTACTAGATGTTGTTGATGATGCCTTTTTGGAATCTAGTTTGGCCCCTGATTCTTTGCCTCCTGCTCCCAGAAAACCTGATATATTACAGGGTTCCTGATTCTCACAAGTTCCTTTTTAAAAATCCTATTGTGGATCCAGAGACTATTTCACAGGGACCCAAGGGCATTAAGGCCTCTACTGATAAAAACCCTACCCCTTCTGATAGAGACTCCAGGGTGCTAGATAGATGGGGTAAGAAGGTTTACACTTCTGCAACCTTGGCCATTAGGGCCTTAAACTGTCAGTTTCATATGTTAAAGTATCAACAACATATTACTGGACTGCTTAAACAGAAAATGATGTTAATTCCTGACTGTGCTGAAAATAAGGAATTACAGGATTTAATGCATTATGATAAACAGTTTGGAAAACATACTTTGCAATGTGGTTTGATTCTTTAGAGGCCTCTTGCAGGGATGCTGTCACTGGTTCTTTACTCAGAAGTCATGCTTGGCTTAAGGAGCAATCTTTGCCTGATCATGTTAAAGCTAAACTGTTGAATGCTCCCTTAAATCAGGACCACCTGTTTGGCAACAAAGCTGAGAAAGTTCTTAAAAAGATGGAAGATAAAGCTAAATCTATGCAAACTGTTAAAGATTTCTTACAAGTTCAGCCTCCAATCTTTAGTAGGCATTGGCCCTGTAAGAATTGGTCCTTTCTGGCCCCTTCCAGGCCTTCTCAATCCAAACCCAGACACAGCAGAAATCCCAGGTTTCAGTCCCAGGGTACGCACAAGACTAAGCAGTGGGGGGCTTCTACTCCAAATCTGGGAGTAGTAAGACTCCCCCCTATGGAAAACTGTCTCAATTACTTGATTTTAAAACTTCCAAGCACTTCTCAACTGAATACACCTTTAGGGGGAAAGATTGGTCTGCAGGCCAAAAACTGAGAACTCATTACCCAGGACAAATGTGTTTTAAATATAGTGTCCCATGGATACAGATTTCACTTCCACACATTGCCAACGCCAAAAGGTTGGCCAGATCTACCCCCAAATCAGTGGGCAGAGGCTCAAAAGCAAATACTCTCTCTTTTAAACATAAAGGTTATTCAAACTGTACCAGAAGAGGAAAAAGGACAAGGTTTCTACTCAAGACTTTTCCTGGTACCCAGAAAAGACAATTCATGGCATCTTATTCTGGACCTGTCTACTCTAAACACCTTTTTGGTGATTCCAAAATTCAAGATGCTGACTCTTCAACAGTTGCTTCCTCTGCTAGGAAAAGATGCCTGGATGGTAACACTCGATTTAAAGGAAGCATACCTGCACATCCCAATCAGGGAATCTTGCAGAAGATATCTACGCTTCAAAGCAGGCTTCAATCACTACCAGTCCTCTGCACTGCCCTTTGGCTTATCTACTGCGCACAGGGTATTCACAAACTGCCTAGCCCCAGTCATCGCATTTTGCAGGCAAAAAAATATTCAAATATACCCATACCTGGACAATTGTTTAATTCAGGCAGAAAGCCAGGACATACATTTGAATCATCTGGCCTTCGTACAAAGGGTGCTAACTTGTCTGGGGTACACCATAAATGAAAAGAAATCACACCTGGTACCCTGTCAACAAATTGTATTCCTGGGAGCACGCTTGAATACAACTTCCCAGATGGCTTTCCTCACGTCAGAGAAACAAATTAATTTGACAACCTACTTCAAACAAGTGGCCACAAAAGCCCTACTATCTGCAAGGCAAATACTACAAGCCTTAGGGTTCATGGCCTCCTGCATTCTTTTGATTCCATATGCAAGACTGCATATGAGGAAACTACAATGATATCTAAAAAGCCTATGGTGTTAACATTCTCAGGATCTAGAAGCAATGATTCCTATCATACCTTGCCTACTCCTTTAGTTTCTTTGGTGGGCAGAGACCTCCCACCAAAACACGGGACTACCATTCACACCACCCCCTGCCGCCCAAACCCTAACAACAGATGCATCAGATTATGCATGGGGGGGCTCACCTGGCAAGGAAGTGCATTCAGGGAAAATGGAACCCAAGTCAAATGCACTTGCATATCAATCAAAAAGAAATGTTAGCTGTACAACATGCTCTGTCAGCTTTCAAGGACCACATTCTTCCAGGACAATTAATGGTAAAGACGGACAACACCACTGTTATGTGGTACATAAACAAGCAGGGGAGTGCACATTCTTACTCCCTATGCAGACTAGCCATGGCATTGTGGAACACAGCCCTGAGCTACCAAGTACATCTACAAGCTCAATTCCTGCCAGGAAAACTAAATACACTGGCAGGCGAACTAAGCAGAAACTTCATGGACCCACACGAGTGGAAGCTGGAACCAAGGATTTTCAACATGTTGACAAGCAAATGGGGGAGCTCAGATATAGACCTGTTTGCCTCCCCCCAGAACTATCAATTAGACAAATTTTGCACAAGGACTCCCCACAAACAAGCTTGGAAAGTGGATGCTCTGTCCTTCAGCTGGAAAAACCTATCAGTTTATGCCTTTCCTCCTCTTCTTCTGCTCTCCAAAGTACTACTAAAGATCAAACGACAAACCAAGGACGATTTTGATTGCACCAGACTGGCCACGCCAACACTGGTACCACCTCCTGCACAGTGAGTCACTGTTGGCCCCATGGCACACGCCTCAGACTCCTACCCTATTGTCTCAGCAGGAGAACCAGATTCTGTGCCCTCAGCTTCATATACTAAACCTAGCAGCCTGGCTAATTACCTAAGCTCTCCTTTACCGTCCCTCAGTAAACCAGTGATGGGTGTCATTTTAGAAGCAAGAAGGCCTAGTTCTAGAAAATCTTATGCTGAAAAATGGAAAATATTCTGTGCCTGGAACCAGTCTCAAGGGATGAGTACAGCAGTGCCCAATTTACCTCAGATTTCTCAGTACTTAACTGAGATGCTTCACAAGGGCCTGTCTTTCTCCTCCATCAAAATTCATGCCTCAGCCATTTCAGCTCATTATTACACAGAACCTCCCCTCTTCTCTCATCCACTGCTTAAGCAGTTGCTCAGAGGGGCCAAAAATCTACGACCACCCAGGAGAGCCCCAACTCCAGCCTGGGACCTTAACTTTGTATTGGAAACGCTCACCCTTCCTCCTTTCGAGCCAGCTGCCACTGCGGATTTAAAATTCCTCTATTGGAAAACCGCTTTCCTTTTAGCAATCACTTCAGCAAAGAGGGTATCCGAATTACAGGCCCTCATGGCAGTGGAGTCTTTCATCATCTTTCATGCAGACAGGGTGTCCCTCAGGACCAATCCCTCCTTCATGCCCAAGGTGGTATCCAGTGTGACCCTTAATCATTCCATTAATTTGCCAACCTTTTTCCTAACCGACAGAACAAAGGGGAATGGATACTGCACTCTTTAGACGTGCACAGACAACTTAGATTATACTTGGACAGGACTAAACCTCTAAGGAAATCTGACCAACTGCTGGTGGCATTTGCTGCAGGGGCAGAGGGGAAGGCTATTTCAAAGCAAACCATTTCCAAATGTATAGGCCGTTGCATTCATTTCTGCTACAAGCACCATGGAAAACCTATCCCACAGGGGATCAGACCCCACTCAACCAGGGCTGCATCTGCCTCTACAGCCTTTCTCAGAACTCAGCCAGGGCTGCATCTACCTCTACAGCCTTTCTCAGAGGCATCCCCACCAGGGACATCCTAGAAGCTGCTACCTGGAGTTCAGTACATACTTTCACCAAGCATTGCTATCTGCCAATTTTCTCTAAATCCAGAGCTGGCTTTGCCACTGCAGTCTTGCAGGGCCTTATAGCTGGTCCTAATGCTATCTAAATTCCTCCTCTCATCCTTAGCTTTTGGGAATCTACTCAAATGTGACGACTGCAACAGTGAAACATGAAGAACATAGTACAGTTGTGTACACTTACCATAAATGTAGATGTTTGAGTGTATTCACTGTTGCAGTCCTGGTTACCCTCCCTCCAGCCCCCTTTCTTCTTTTGACTATGCCTCTACTCTACTTTACTATGCTCAAAAGTTTTTTGATGTATTTACTTTTTTGTTGGCGGTATAACCTTGTATATTTATAGATTTAATTGCTTTCCATTGGGGAACACCTGACATCTGGGGCAAGAAAAACTGATGTAATGGCGTTGGCTGCATGTTTTATACCTCTGACGTCATGGAAGAAGGGACAGCAACTGACGCTGGACCCAAGACTTTGTTAATCAGACTGACTGAGGGCTACTGCAAGCAGATAACCCTAAATGTGATGAATGACTGCAACAGTGAATACACTCGAACATCTACATTTATGGTAAGTGTACACAACTGTACTTCTTGTTACATTCAGATCTGGTATACTAGAATGCTTAATTATCGATTCAGGAGAGAGTGATTGGGAAAATCTTTTATGCAAGAAAAAGTTACAATGGCAGTTGAGGTTGGCTGCAAATTTCCTCCTGGATTAAATGATTCAGTCTCTTTGATGCCAGTGTTAAAGGAAAAAGCAGACAAAGTATAAAGCAGATCACACACATTTTTATTATTAACAATATTCATATTAAAGTTTTTTTTTAGTTTAAAAGTTTTTGTTACTAGAACTTACAATAACCTATATATACATTATAATTTTTAATATCTTTTCAGTTTAACAAAAAATGTACACTATATTATTTTATACAGTAAGTTGTGGATCTGGGTTAATTTCTTAAATTTTTAACGTTTTAACCTGATTTGTTGGTTATTTTCTGTTAGTAAATTTCAGCCTATAGTATGTGTTGATGGAGTATTTAAATGAGTACATTGATTAGAAGATTATTCTGATGAAGTCCCCCATATGCAGGACGAAAGCACTCAACTGTTCATGTGTTTTTATGTTGTTTTTACAATAAATTACGAGTCTCTGTGGATACCTCTGTGGTGCGTTTATTTTCGTTTATTAATGGTTTAAATGATATCTTTGAAGACTTAGCTGTACACCCTGACACTGTACCTCCTGCTCATAGGAAACCAGAGAGATTTTGAAGATTGCTTGAATCTCACAAGCACCTCTACAAAAGTCTGAAGGCTGATCCTTCTGTTGTGTCCTCAAAAGGTGTACCTAAAGGAACAAAAAGACATCCCCTGCCTAACAACTTGTAAAGTAGATTACTAGACAGATTTGGAAAGAAAGCCTATGCATCTGCCACCCTGGCAATGAGACCTTTGAAGTGTCGGTTCAATGAATTGTCAATTCACAAAGCTTTCTATAGCTATGTCCATAACCTCAGTGAAAATAGCAGCAATGAACTGGAGGCCTTTGCCATCCATTTGGCTGACAAATTCAGGTCACATTTCTTCCCCCTTGATAGTCCAAAAGAAATACCCCATACCACAACTCCTCCAACCATTACTGGGGAACAGGTCATCAGTGCACTTTCCAAAACCAAAAACACTGTATTGATGGGTCCTGATAACATCCTGGGATGCTTAATAAATGGCATGAAACATATGACTTCTCTGGTTCATTTGAATCACTTTTCAGCTGGAACCTACAGTCGGGTTTTGTGTCCTAGGGATGGAAGATGGTTACAGTCATTCCCCTGTACACTGGAGGTTCAACCACTGATCCGGGTAACTAGAGTTCCATAAGTCTGACCAGCCTCGTATGTAAGACCATGAAACAAGTCATCATGGACATGTTAAATGATGACAGGTAACCTGCAAACACTGGACCTATCACAGTTTGGCTTTATTAAAGTAAGTTCATGCCTATTAAATCTAGTGGAGTTTTTTCATAGGTTCGTAGGTGTGTACTAGGCCAATGACCCTGGAGCATTTACAAGCCTAGCCCAAAAAAATTGCCCAGGCACCGTGTCACCCGATGTTAGTTCACAGTGCCCCTATCCAGTAGGGCAACTGGAGTGATCCCTGGAGTGAACTTTCTGTTACCCATCCACTCGTCAAGATCCCTCTTGAAGAGGGCCAGCGAGGTGCTCTGCTTGACATGAATGAGATTATTATTCCATAGCCTGGGCAGTCTTTGGGAGATGAACCTGTCCCTCCAGCATGTTCTGTTAATTGTGGTAATGAGGTTGTGATCTCTGGAGTGTGTGGCATGGGTGGATTGGGATTTCTTTAGGTGTAGCATTTCAAGTAGGGCTGGATCGGTCATGGCTTTGTAAGTCAAGCAGAAATCACCTCTAAGTAGACGATAAGAGACTGAGAACAGCTGAAGGTTCTTGAGTATGTCCATGTAGGACATGTGTTTAAGGCATAGGATCCTTTTTGTGAGGCACTTTTTGGCCTCTCCAGCTGTTGTAGGTGTCTGGTCAGGTACATGCCAAACGGGGCATTATATTCGATGATTGGTCTAATGAGGGATGAGTAGAGAGGGGTGATGACCTCTTTCTTCCTGGATGCGATCCCTTTTGTTATAAGATGTGCCATATAGAAGGACTTTCTGACCACAGTGGCAGTGTGGTGGTCAAAAGTGAGGTGGCTGTCCAGATCTCTTATGGCCCCTTAAGTGCTCATTGGGCTCCCATTAATGTGGTAATTCGTGGAAACTGAGTTTTTTCCAAAGGGGATGATAATGCATTTTTTGGCGTTAAGCTTCAGGCCATTGTTCCGACACCAGTCATTAGTCTAAGAGAGGCCCTTTTGTAGGATATCTGCAGTACTTGGGGAGTTGATAATGACTCATAGCTTGCAGTCATCAGTGAACTTGGTCAGCCAGAGTCCTTCTATGTTGTCCTGGACTTCTGAGAAGTAGATGCCAAACAGGAGAGGGCCCAGGACCAAGCCCTGTGGGACTCCACTCATGACTGGTCAACAGTCTGATTTGGAATCCTCAACTTTCACTCTGTGGGTCCTGTCTGTGAGCCAGTTTGCAACCCACCTAGTGACGTAAGGATTGATGCCTAGTTTGGTGAGTTTATCAATGATACCTGAGTGGGGAATGGTATCAAAGGCCTTGGCCAGGTTGAGGGAGGGTGTGTGCACTGCCAACCCAGCTAATTACCATGTCGACAATACATGCCTAAGAGTCGACCCAGTGGTTCTATGCACATAGACAGCAGCGTTACCTTTGAGAGAGTCATCAAAGCTTTGGATGAAGGCAAGACTGTGCATACAGCTCACCTCAATCTGCCAAGGCTTTTGATACAGTACCCCACTCAGGCATTATAGACAAGCTCACTAAATTAGGTATAAACCTTTTTATCACCCGCTAACTCACTGCTAGGACCCAGAAGGTCAAACTAGGTGAGACCATGTCCACCAAGAGGCCAGTCAGTACATGATTCCCCCAGGACTCGGTACAGGGCCCGCTCCTTTTTTTCATCTGTCTCTCTGAAGTGGAAGCAAACATTGAAGGTTTATGGCTGACTATGTTTGCAGATGACTGCAAGCTGGGGCTTATCATTGATTCTCCTGCAGACACTAGCCTTCTTCAAGAAGGCCTATCTCTGACTAACAAATGATTCTAGAGTCATTATTGTAAACTCAGTGCTGTGAAATCCATAGCTGTACCCTTTGGGAAGTCAACCATCCCAGCTAATTACCATTTTGACAATACATGCCTAAGAGTCGATCCAGTGGTTGCACGCACATAGTCAACAACCTTACCTTTGACCACCATGTGGCCACAATGGTGAGAAAATCCTTTTATGTTGCATGATACAGCAGTCCATTTGGTATGTACCTGACCATGCATAAGCAGCAACTACAGCGACCTCTGAGGTTTCTTACAAAAAAAGAATGCAAGCTGTAACAAACCTGCCTTACGCAGAGTGCCTTAAAGCCCTTTCCCTCTCCTCAATCTCCTGTAGATTGCTGAGGAGTGATCTTAACCCCACATTTATGAAGCTCCTGCATATTTATAAGTCAAACAGTATGTAAAATACAAGGTCTAGGGACCTCAATGTTCTCTGTGACTTAAACAGAACATGTTGAAACAGGCTTCTCATTCATTTGAAACTGAGATTGGTTTATTACCCTGTTTAAGCGCAACCTAGACCAGTGAATGGGGAATAGGGCATTTACATGAGGCCTGGCACTCATGTCCCTTATGGAGAAAGGTGGCTTTTAAATATGTGGCCCTCATTGTCCTGTTATGATACAGGACATCATTATTCTTTCATGAAAACTTGGCTAGGCTTAGAAAGGCCCCTTAGGTAATTAACCTAGTAACAGTTTATGAATCTGTGTGCAGAGAACCTTTTGCTGTCTTCCACAGGGACAGGGTCACCCTCAGAACAAACCTGTCCTTTATGCTTAAGATGGTATCTGAACTTACTTTAAACCAGGCTATCTACCTATCGGTCTTTTACCCAAATCCACATAACAGGACAGAGCAAGTCCTCCACTCCCTGGATATGCACAGGCAAATCAGTTACTATCTAGACAGGGCAAAAAGCCATAATAGAGGAGAGCAATTGCTTGATGCTTTTGTGGAGGGTAAACAGGACAAGCCTGTCTCTAAACAAACCACCTCAAAATGGATAGCTAACTGCATTAAGTTCTGTTACTCACACCATGGAAATGATTTACCTAGGCATATTAAAGCCGACTCCACCAGACACGGGGTGACTATCACAGCTTTTCTCAAAGGAGTTCCCACCCATGCCATCCTAGAGGCATCCACATGGAACTCAGTGCACATCTTTATAAAACACTATAACCTAGGTAATGTCTCCAGGGATAGAGCAGGCTTTGCTTCTGCCATCCTGCGAAATCTTATTTCCTAAGGTCATACAGATGACCCACCACCCAACTTATCTTTGAGAGTCCTCCCAATAATCAGTACTGCAACACTATGAAGAATGTGGTATAGTTGTGTTCCACTTACCATAGTTGTAAATGTTCAAGTAGGTAAGTGTTAGAGTACATACATCCCAACTTCTAGGGCCCTGTGTCTGCTGACCACTTGTCTGCACTTGCTAAGTGCAGGGGGTAGAGCGTTTTTCTGCAGATAGTCGTCTTATTTCCCCTCATTCCTTCTCTGCTTCCTATTTTTTCCTCCCTCCTTATCACTTAAAAAGAAACTTCACCTTTGATTTAAAACAATTTATTTTTTCATTCTATCTTTGTTTTCTGAGAGGTTTTAACACCTCAGTCAATGACTGTTTCTTTTTAATGTTAATGGGATTTGACATCAGTGTGATCTTGGTTTTCTTCAAGCCTTTCTTTTTTCCCATATTCCATTTCAGGTATGCTTTATATGAGATATGCTAGACATAAGGAGGACAGCGGTGTATTCCTGTGCCATTGTCATGTAATGGGGTTAGTGTCAGTCACTGTCATCTTATATACCTTTTGCAACGGGACTGCTTCTTTTATTTCTTGAATGGCCCTCATTTGTGTCTGTCTCAGAGCTCATTTTACAGTATACGAAGGAATTATACAGCTGCAACCAAAACAGTTGCTAAATTGCAGGCTTTTGTTCAAAGTATCTTTTTGTAGTCCAAGATTAATTGAAGTCCCGTATCCCCCACACTTTCATAAATGTGTTGATATTTTACAAGAAATAGAAGAAAAAATATTTTCTGACTGTTCTCTAAATGTCACAGACATCTTTGATACTGCATTTATGTCATCTTAAAATGTAAAGTTCATTGATATCATCAGTAAATTTATGCAGACCTCCAACCAAATTAATCATCCACTCCCTTTCACACCCCTACTACAAAAAATGCCCATTCCCAATAAACTCATTTCCTACTAGCTATATAAAAAAACTCCTCCTCAAACTCAAACCCCATTCCCCACCTCACACCTCTCTTCCTAAAGGCTGCTGCTAACTCCATGGTATATCCTGTCTCCATCCTACTAAACTGCTCTGTCAGTGAATCCACTGTCCCAACTCTCTGGAAAAAAAATCCATAAAATATCTATTCACTAAGGAGGGATTTCTGTAGACTTCTTGAACTATTGACCAATCACCATACTTTCCCCCCTCTCTAAAATTCTCGAACACTGTGTTCACAAAGTGATGGCCTATGTCACTAAAGAAAATCTCATCACTCAAACCCACATGGCTTCCACCCATACCACAGCATCACCACAGCACTCATTTCCTTCACCAACTCCATCTCTTTAGCCAGAGACAACAGTAAGCTTGTGTCCTGCCTCTTCTTAGATCTCTCCAAAGCCTTTGACACTATCTCCCACACCATCCTTCTCTCCAAGCTCTCTCAACTCAACCTCTTCTCATCAACTATCTCTTGGTTCAACAGCTACCTCACAAGTAGACAGCAGTCTGTCAAATGGCTTTCTACTCTCTCTCCCCTTCAAAATGGGTGTCCCTCAAGGCTCAATTCTGGGTCCCCTTCTTTTTAACATCTTTACTAATCAGCTCCACACGTCTTGTCCTCAGTCATCCCTCATACAGTACGCAAATGACTCCACAGTCATCTCCATCGCTAACAACCCATCAGACCTGCTTACCATGGCACAAAAATCTTTTAACCTCACTGAAACTTGGCTTACTAACCATCAACTCATGCTAAACCCTAAAAAGGCAAAACTTCTCTTCCTCCCCAAATCTCTCTACCACTTCAAATCCTTATTCACCATCTCCTCCCTTAACAGCACAGCTATCTCAGCTGATACCCACACTAAGCTCCTTGGAGTAATCATTGATCACCAGCTTACATTTGACCACCATGTATTTCACTGTATCAAAAACAAACACCAAAAACTTGGCCTACTGTATAGAAATAAAAGGATCCTCACACCTGTCTCCAGGAACTCACTTGCCCAAGCTTACCTTCTCTACAGCTCACAAATCTTAACCAACTTACATAAATCACTACTTTGCAAACTCAAAACCACCTACAGCAAAGTTGCAAGATTTGCTGCTAATTTACCATCTAAATCTCACCACTGCCATGCTCTAAAGACTCTTAACTGGCTTGAGTTTCCTAACCAACTCCTACTAACTCAGCTCCCCATCATCCATTCTATTCTGAACACACCCATCTCCTGCCCTAACATTTCCTCACTAATTTCCCACTATATCCCCCAGGTCCCTCAGAAATACAGATCAACATCTCTTACAGATTCCAAATATCTTGTGCAGTGCTAATAACAGAAGACCAGGAACCAAATGAAAAATGCACCAAACAAGCCTGTATATGAACCCTGTTTATTGCAGTAAAAACACACCAAGATTAAGCGCTTTCGTCTTTCACATAGAAGACTTCATCAGAATAAAGCACACTAATGCAAGAACCAATTTTATACCAGTACATGTTACATAATAGATAAAATCGAGCCAATGGTATTGTCAAAAAAAGTCACATGTAAAATGGTCACATGAGCAATATTAAATACACAGGATGTTAATATTCAAGCTAACTTAGCGTTTTACAAATAGAACATATTAAATAGCTTCAGCATATGTTTAAAAATGCAGGCACAGTAATGCATGTAAAAATGTTAAAATACTTAGTTTCATAGATTTTTCTTTCAGGGCTTTGAAGTATTGTCAAGGAATCATTTATACCTGGGGGAAAATTAGCTGCTAGTCTTGAGTTGCCAAACCAGCTCTTTTTTACTTAATAAATTCTTCCAGTCACCCCCCCCCATCAAATCTATGTCCACAGTATCCAAAATACCAAATTTAAAACCTTTAAAATTAGAACAAGTGAGGGAATCCCTGTATAATGCACTTATATCCTTGTTTTTAACATCATGTACGTGCTCATAGATTCTGCTTTTCAATGCCCTCTCCGTTTTCCCAACATAAAATCCATTGCAAGTATCACATAGAGCAAGGTACACCACTCTGGTGGTAAAACAGTTTCCTTTCTTGAATATAACCTTAGATGCCATCTTATCAGCTAGGTGGGTTTGTGGTGCTTTGAAAATATTAGTTCATTGGGAGCACCTCCCACAAGGTGTTGTACCACGACCACCCTCTATCAGTAAATTCACCTTATTTTCCATAAGTTGTTTAATATTCATGCCAACCTTGTTAATAAAAAACAATTTGTCTCCCACTGCAGTTAACACATCATTATTCACCCTAAATATACTCCAGTTCTTTTTTAATAGGTTTTTCACTTCATATGATATAAGAATGTATTGCACTATACATGCATGCTCATAAGTCTTCGTTTCACCAGGATCTGTGTGTGCTGTATTAGTTAACGGGTGGTTTCCTAACAGGTGCTTATAGTTTGTTCCCCATTCTGCATAAACCTCCTCAATAATTTGTTCCACCATCTGTTTGGGGTATCCCCTTTCTAAAAACAGATCTCTTAATGTGAAAAATTCCTGCCTCACATCACTCAATTCTGAAGTCATGCATGCAATTCTTATAGCCTGTCTTTTGACTAAGCTCTTTTTCTGTGAAAGTGGATGGTTGCTCGTATAATGAAGGTAAGAATTACAAAAAGTACTCTTGCGAAATATATTAGATTTGAAACCTGTAGGTGTATGGGAAATTGCCATGTCCAAGTAATGTGTACCTCTAGTGTTGTAGCTGTAAGTAAATTCCAGAAATGAGGTAGTTTTTTCCAGGTGGTTAATAAAGCCAGGGATATCTTCCACTTGTCCCTTCCACAAAAATAAAGATGTCATTCAAAAACCTGCAATATAACTGGATGTTGTTCCAAAATTCTTTGTGGAATACATGCTTTAATTCCCAGCCTAATAATACTATATTTGTATATGTAGGGGTGCAGGCAGCCCCATGGCAACTCCCTGTGTTTGTTGGAAATATTGGCCCTCAAAGAATAAAAAATTATTCTTTAAGATAATTGCCATCATTTCACACACCAGGTTTCCTATATCATGATTCAAAGTGGAATATGTAAAGAGTGCCTCTTCAAATAATTCTAATTCTTTTTGCTTATGAATACAGGAAAAAAGATCTTTCACATCAGTGGTTAAAAATACCAAATCAGCTGCCCATAGATTTTGTTTAAGCTGTCCTAAAAAATCCCAGGTATCCTTAACTAGATGTACTGCTCGCTCCACTACATGCTTAGTCATTTTATCTACAAATAATGCCAAATTGTGTGTTTTGGAGCCACTGGCAGCAACAATGGGTCTATAAGCTGGTTCAGTGATGCTTTTGTGTATTTTTGGGATGCCGAATATAACTAGCACCTTAGGATAGGAATTAGTAAGAAAATTAAGGAGGTCATTAGTAATACGCTTGTCCAGGACATATTCTTCTAAATAACTAACAATACGTTGATATGCAATATTTATTTTGTTCTTAGAAACCTGTGCATAATTCTCTTCATTAAATAAAATACTTTGTCCATAACATCCGCGGTGGTGCAGTGGTAGCATTGTTGCCTCACAGCAAGAGGTTCTCCCGTTCGATTCTTGGCTGGAGTGCGGGGAGTGCCTTCTGTGTGGAGTCTGCATGCCCTCCCCGCGGTTGGGTGGGCATTCGAAAGATATGCGTAAATGGGCATGCCTTCGTTGAAGGTTGAACGTCGAGCTGGCACCTCGGCGTTCGTGAAAATCTACTGCCAATCATCAGCGGACCGGAGTTCCACTGTGGCGACCCCTAACCAGGAAAAGCCGAAAGACAACAACAACTTTGTGTAATGCTGGAATAATCCACTGAATGGAATATTACTATACTACCTCCCTTTTCAGGGGTCATGATACGCAGTCCTTTATCCTCCCTCAGTTGATTCATGAGAATTCTTTCATCTGAATTTAAGCTGGCATAAAACGTACTATTCTTAGCCCATAATGCTTACATGTCTTCTTTCACTGACTTCTGAAAAACATTAATGAGGTGATGGAGTGGTGGATTGAACGCACTACTTTTCTTCAGAATATTTTTGTGTGCACTTGCCCATTTTTGCCTGCATCTGTTCATTGTAAAATAATGCTTTTTCTAAAAGTTGCATCTCCCATTTATCAAATAAACACACAAAAGTCTATTATCATATTGGCATCATACATTACGCCAAAGGGAAATTTAAAAACTCTCAAGCTTTGTGGTATAACTTTTAAATTGATACATTGTTTCAAATGCACTATTTCCATTTGCAAACTTTTGTATTTAAAAGGTCTCTTTTCAAAGAAAAAAATCATGTCCTTGAGTGAACCAAAGTCTTGAACATTCCCTGCTACATAATTTGTGTGACCAGAATCAGACGTATCTTGAAAGTCAAACACTTTAGAAAAGAAAGCACCAAATTTACCACTAACATCGCACTGAATGCTTCTAAGGCTAGAAGGTATATTACAGCTCTCAGCCTTTTGTGTGGATGAAAAATTATTAAACCTCATTTCTGAGGAAAAAAGCATATCAGTACCTTTAGCTGCCTTCGGAGACCTTACATTGATGATTGATGCCAGAAACATCCTCGCTGATAGAATTCAGGTCTGAACCAAGGTAAACAGCCCCATTGTTGCCTCTGTGAGTCAGAAATCCACTATGATGAATGTCAGCTTCCACAATGATGTCACAGCACCCTCTAGAGTCACCAGCAGGCTGCACATCCAGCCTAAATAGATTTTGGTTAGCGAAGCAGCCAGGAGAATGAGTGGAAGACACAGGTACACTGCAACCAGCAGAAACATTAGCCTCATAAACCTAAAAAAATCTATTGGACAGAAACTTCCTTCCTCTAATTACCTCTTTATTATCTACCTTCTATTATTACATGGCAATCACCTACTTCTCTCCTGCAACTTCAGTTCCTTGTCCAGGTAACCTGCTACCCCCATCCTATTGGCTATAAAGCCACTATATTAATATCTACATCAAATTTAGTGCATAAAACAATATGCAGTTAATATTACTTTTGTGCACTGATGACAATCCTAATGTGATTACCCTAGCTTTGCAGTTACATGTTTATACTACTTCTATAAATATAATATGTGCTGTTGTACTCTTAATAGCTACTTGATTTGTCATATTGTACTCCTTCCATATAATTTTCTTAATTGTACTGTGGAGCTTTTCTTCCCAGTCCTCCACTGAAAAAGGGCAGTTGCTCAGTCGGACTATCCCAGTCAACAAATGTCAAGTAAGTAAAGCAGTATAAACAACAAACATTTAAAGTTTAAAGCTTAGCATTTCAGTACTGTGATGCTGCTTGTGTAGATTTGTTAAAAGAGGTGACAACTGTCTTTGAACCATTACCAATCTATTTGCTCTGTTTTGCTATGAAAGGCAAGGCTACTTTGGAAGCAGCTGTGAATCAGTGTACGTTTTCTTACTCTGTGCAGTGAAGACAATGCAAAACAGCTTTGCACCTCTCTGTCTTTTTTATGGCAATTGCTGTGCTCCTGACATCAGCAGGACTAATTACCCATGTAAGGTTGTCAGCAGTACCTGACTACAAATTTCTTTGTGTCTGTGATATATCATGTAGGCGTAGACAGATTCCTGTGCAAATTATGGGAGAAGTTAAGTTTAAAAAAGTTAGGTTGTCTTTCCCTTTCTTTGATTCCAAAGCAAGGAAATGAAAGTTTTGTAAAATATAAACAGTTTTCTGGTACCTACACAATAGTGGAATCGTATTGTAGTGAGAAAAGCAACCTAAGAGTTGAGTTGAACTGTAGGAGAGGGTGGACTTTTCCTTTAAATTCATGCAACTGGGGAAGGTGTGCTGTCCTTAGGCATCAAACTGTCAGTTCCCTACTTAGTAAGGCCTGAAGATAGTGCTAATGGCTGCCTTTCTTATACTCTGGCACTCAGACGTCAGTCTTTGGACATCTGTTGGATAGAAATAATGTAAAGACTCTGAGAATCAAGGTGCTTGTGGGTTCTGCATGACAGGAAGACCCAGTAATCAGTACTGCAACATTGATCTACTCAAACATTTACAGTTAGGGTAAGTAGGGCACAACTGTACTTTATTGCAAGTTTACTCACACGACTGTACTTTCTCTGTCCTAAACTGCCACTCTGTCACCGTTTATTTATCTGTCTGTTCGTTTGTTTGATAACCGGGTAGCTGGGCTGATTTAGTGGCCTTTTTCAGCCATGACTTGGATTGATGTGAGTAAACAAGAAACAGCATACACTTGCAGAAACAAAAATAATGATAATAAAAAAAAAAAAACAGCAATTCAGTTAATTACAAATTTTAGAGACAGTATAGAAGTGAATGTGAAGAATGATTCCTATTAATCCATGTACAAAGGCTGTCATCTCTACAGGATACTGATCTGTAATATATTCTCAAGAGTCACAAAATAATACTCCGCCTCCTATAAATCTCTTTAGATTGACACAGCTAGTAACAGAATCTAGCAGAACTGACAAAACCAATAACAATAGTAATAGTACACTGTACTCAGTACTGTCTACTAATAGCCAGACTCTTGCTGTCATTCTATAAGTGACCATCACCCTCTGTATGTAATATGGTCTCAGGCTAACTTAGCAAAGACTACTACCTACACATGGGTATGTTCCAAGGAACACCTTTCAGATACTTATTTCATTTCTCTGCTTCAGCAAAGTAATTAGAGTCCATTAAAATACTTTACACTCGTTACCTTAACAACACTTTTCTTAACTCAGTTGTTCCATTAAGAAGGAAGAAAGAAAATCAAAACCTCACCCACCCCTTGGATGACCACTAAACAAATTGTGACTCAAGAAGACAAACCTGAAAAATATGGACGCAGAAAAAAAGCCAGTCAGCATTTCAGACATACAGATCTCTTACAAAGAAAGTAAAGAAGAATGTAATGCAAACGGAAAGGAATAATAGTTATCCCCAAAAGTAAAGAACGTAATACAAATGGAAAGGAATAATAGTTATCCCCAAAAGTAAAGGACGTAATACAAACGGAAAGGAATAATAGTTATCCCCAAAAGTAAAGAACATAATACAAACGGAAAGGAATAATAGTTATCCCCAAAAGTAAAGAACGTAATACAAATGGAAAGGAATAATAGTTATCCCCAAAAGTAAAGAACATAATACAAATGGAAAGGAATAATAGTTATCCCCAAAAGTAAAGAACGTAGTACAAACGGAAAGGAATAATAGTTATCCCCAAAAGTAAAGGACGTAATACAAACAGAAAGGAGTAATAGTTATCCCCAAAAGTAAAGAATGTAATACAAATGGAAAGGAATAATAGTTATCCCCAAAAGTAAAGGACGTAATACAAACAGAAAGGAATAATAGTTATCCCCAAAAGTAAAGGACGTAATACAAACTGAAAGGAATAATAGTTATCCCCAAAAGTAAAGGACATAATACAAACGGAAAGGAATAATAGTTATCCCCAAAAGTAAAGAACGTAATACAAACGGAATGGAATAATAGTCATCCCCAAAAGTAAAGGACGTAATACAAATAGAAAGGAATAATAGTTAACCCCAAAAGTAAAGGACGTAATACAAACGGAAAGGAATAATAGTTATCCCCAAAAGTAAAGAACGTAGTACAAATGGAAAGGAATAATAGTTATCCCCAAAAGTAAAGAACGTAATACAAATGGAAAGGAATAATAGTTATCCCCAAAAGTAAAGAACGTAGTACAAATGGAAAGGAATAATAGTTATCCCCAAAAGTAAAGGACGTAATACAAATGGAAAGGAATAATAGTTATCCCCAAAAGTAGAACATAATACAAATGGAAAGGAATAATAGTTATCCCCAAAAGTAAAGAACGTAATACAAACGGAAAGGAATAATAGTTATCCCCAAAAGTAAAGAACATAATACAAACAGAAAGGAATAATAGTTATCCCCAAAAGTAAAGAACGTAATACAAACAGAAAGGAATAATAGTTATCCCCAAAAGTAAAGAACGTAATACAAACGGAAAAGAATAATAGTTATCCCCAAAAGTAAAGAACGTAATACAAACGGAAAGGAATAATAGATATCTCCAAAAGTAAAGAACGTAATACAAACAGAAAGGAATAATAGTTATCCCCAAAAGTAAAGAACGTAATACAAACGGAAAGGAATAATAGTTATCCCCAAAAGTAAAGAACGTAATACAAACGGAAAGGAATAATAGTTATCCCCAAAAGTAAAGAACGTAATACAAACGGAAAGGAATAATAGTTATCCCCAAAAGTAAAGAACGTAATACAAACGGAAAGGAATAATAGTTATCCCCAAAAGTAAAGAACGTAATATAAACAGAAAGGAATAATAGTTATCCCCAAAAGTAAAGAACGTAATACAAACTGAAAGGAATAATAGTTATCCCCAAAAGTAGAACGTAATACAAACGGAAAGGAATAATAGTTATCCCCAAAAGTAGAGAACGTAATACAAACGGAAAGGAATAATAGTTATCCCCAAAAGTAAAGAACATAATACAAACAGAAAGGAATAATAGTTATCCCCAAAAGTAAAGAACGTAATACAAACAGAAAGGAATAATAGTTATCCCCAAAAGTAAAGAACGTAATACAAACGGAAAAGAATAATAGTTATCCCCAAAAGTAAAGAACGTAATACAAACGGAAAGGAATAATAGATATCTCCAAAAGTAAAGAACGTAATACAAACAGAAAGGAATAATAGTTATCCCCAAAAGTAAAGAACGTAATACAAATGGAAAGGAATAATAGTTATCCCCAAAAGTAAAGAACGAAACAAACGGAAAGGAATAATAGTTATCCCCAAAAGTAAAGAACGTAATACAAACGGAAAGGAATAATAGTTATCCCCAAAAGTAAAGAACGTAATACAAACGGAAAGGAATAATAGTTATCCCCAAAAGTAAAGAACGTAATATAAACAGAAAGGAATAATAGTTATCCCCAAAAGTAAAGAACGTAATACAAACTGAAAGGAATAATAGTTATCTCCAAAAGTAAAGAACGTAATACAAACGGAAAGGAATAATAGTTATCCCCAAAAGTAAAGAACGTAATACAAACGGAAAGGAATAATAGTTATCCCCAAAAGTAAAGGACGTAATACAAATGGAAAGGAATGATAGTTATCCCCAAAAGTAGAACGTAATACAAATGGAAAGGAATAATAGTTATCCCCAAAAGTAAAGAACGTAATACAAACGGAAAGGAATAATAGTTATCCCCAAAAGTAAAGAACGTAAAGAACGTAATACAAACGGAAAGGAATAATAGTTATCCCCAAACGTAAAGAACGTAATACAAACGGAAATGAAAAAAATGTAAAACACAGAAACCTGATCTCACCACGATGTAGTCAGTTAACAAGCTGAATTGCAGATGATAATCCAAAAAACGATCAGTAGCCGTGCTGATAGTATAAAAATCTTCTTTAATGTAGACACAATGGGTAAAGGTAAGCGCTTTCGCGTGGTCACAGCCACGCTTCTTCAGACAAATGAAAAACCCAACACACAATACTTAAACAGTGCAATAGCTAAAAGCCAAACCCTATATAATTAGGTGCATCAATTATTATTTAAAACGGCACTGCCAGCAAACAATTATTAACACTACGTTCACTGTAGGTAATTATAAAAATCACCAGTATAAGGCTGGTAAGCAACTCATAATACAGCCTACAATCAAGAATGCTTATGAAACGAAAAATATATATACTTTTAGTATTTCACAAGTTATTCTATAATTATGCTTTCAAGTCCTTACTGATCTAAACATTAGCAACCATTTCACTAGGAAAAGTTCCGGTTACTGTCGTAACCGAATTCAGTGTTCATCGGACACAGAATAGTTGTCAGTGTCCGTGAAGCAATTATTCAAAGAGAAAATTTTTCTTTTCTTTTTCTTTTCTTATCTATGGTGGTACCATAGATACACAATTACTATAGGCAGTATTTATGTTTTTAAAACCTAGTAAAATCTTTTAAAATTTATATATGTAAAAAAATAAAAAAAAAAAAAAAAAAAAAAAGGGAGTATTAACGTAAAAATACAAGTAGTTCAGTTATAATAAAAAATTTTTTGATTAAAGCCTAGTGGCATATTACATTCATACACATAATGACAAAATAACATAGTGTCATATATCCTCTCAAATAAGTCTTACGGATCCTAGTCTATCTGAATGTAAAGACGCCTTAAAGTGTGAGGGCATCCAATTATCTGCGGTAACTTTATTAAATGAAAAGTTACGTAAATAGTGAGGCAACTAAACTGACTACTCTTTATGAAATTAAAAGAGCCGTATATTATCCCCAAAAGTAAAGAACGTAATACAAATGGAAAGGAATAATAGTTATCCCCAACTGCAAGAAATACTAGGAATAAAGTCAGCAGACTATAAAAAACAGGTAGATTAACGCACCAAAGCCCCACCATACTTAACAAGTCAGACTACTACATAGCATACAACGACTGCATACTTCACACAAGCCGTCACTTTATTTGACCAACAAAATAAGGCCAGTACTGCTATTAAGTATGACATTTTCCTAGCCATTCCAGTTAACACTGTTTCCAGTAGTATCACTACTGAAACAATCCATGGTAACAACTTTACAACCCATTTCAACTTACCACATAAAAACACTTCTAAAGAATGTAAATCTTACCATTTTTGCCGTGATTAACTCCCACCAAATTATATTAGCATGGCTGCCAGTACCGTAGCCTACCAGGTTTCAATACTAATAGATTTGTTACAGATCAGTATGTCTCGCAAATATGAATGCAGTCTAATATAGTGACACAATCCGCAAAAGACGACACAGTAATATCTCTAAGTTTAAAGGTGCATTGGCAACTTTTCCAATAGACCTTCCTGTTGTGACCCATAATTGAAAATTTCTGCCCACTATTGTCATGTATTTATTTGACATCTGTTGACCGGGAATGTCCGACTGAGCTTGTGCCCTTTTTCAGCAGAGGCCCTGGGAAAAAAGCTCCACAAAGTATTACATACTCAATAAAAATGTTTACGGACAGTACAGTATACTTGAGGTAATAAAAACATACATTATAATGCTTTGGTTCGGGCTTGTAGCATGAGAGTTTATAAGATGGTTATTTACAAAAAAAGGCAGTAAAACAATATGTTAGTCATTCATATGTCACCAGTACATAAGGAAGTCCCCATTTAGAGGGGAAGTAATGACAATTAACTCAAGAGTTTGAGATAAGTACAGAAAGTACTGTATATCAAATCTTAGTTCTTACAGGCGACAGCAGGTACATCAGTAATCAGAAGCAGAGGGGAAGTTGATAGAGAGAGCAGGTGATAGAAAAAGGTAAAGTGTCAAGAGAAAAAGGGGGTGGTGTCATCGCTTGTCCTACACATGGTATCAATTTTCTTTAAGTACTGCCTACCTGCCCTGTCCCTATCCTATTTTTATTCCTACTGGAAAACATACCAACCTTTATTTGGGTTCTTAGACATGTTCAGCACAGATTTCCTACTCACTTTTGGACTCCGCTGTTAGTCTAGAGATCAGTATGTGCATTACTTCCTTCCTTCTTTAATTTTACCTTGTCCCGCATAATAAATTACTCATTTTTAAACTGAAAATGTATTATAATCAGTCAGTTGTGCTAGACATTAGAGTTTGATAGCTTAGGTTGTTCAGGGAATGCATGCCGTTCCACACCTTGCAGTCATTTGTATTTCTTTGTTAAATCACTGAGGATTATTGTACTCACTAATGACAGATGTTAGGCATTACAGTCTGATACATAATGTGCATGAAGAAACATGCTTTTTACCCTTGCAATTGTAATACTGCATGGAAGCAATGGGAGTGAAATGTGCTTTTCCCCCTCATAGTATAACTTTCTGTAGTAAATCACTTAGGATTGTAGCTAGTCAGTAATGCCAGACGTTGCACTTTGAGTCTTCTTTTTGTTGAGGAACTGCATGTCGATGCAGTTCTGACATGATCACAATGTACCTTTTTATTTACATTTTTTATGTCCTTCTTAATAAGGCAAATTAAAAAAAAAAAAGCAAAGAAAATCCTATGGTGATCACACCATGGGTGCATCGACATGCACTGCCCCAACAGTAAGAAATGTGAAACTCCATCTGTGGTTATAGTAGTAATGCCAGACATTACATTTTGATTCTTCTTAACATGCTGGCAAAGCATGCTAAACCAAACCATGAACTACTAAATGTCATTTCTTTCATGCCTCTCCCTAGAGTAGGTTTCTTTTTTGTTGTTTGTGTCTTCGTGTACATCTCTCAGAAATCCTCTTTGAATAATGGCAGTGAGTGGACGGTCAGGAATTGTATGCTGGCACAGGGTGTCACTGAGTCCAGTGTGCCTTTTTTTCTTTTCTTCCCCCTCTACTTATAGATTCATAGCTCATGTGGACCATTTTAAGCCTAACCAGTTTACCTTTTTGTACTCGAATTATCCTATCCCATTTGGTTTTACGACTGGCCCTACCAATCCCATGGCCTGTAATTATATATTTCCTTTACTTTTTTGATGTGGTTTATGCAAAATCACCTAAGGTTATAGGTAGTTATTAATGGGCTAGCATGATATCCTGATTTACTTTTTTGTCTTATGTGCAATGAAGATAAGAGGAGTGTAGTTGCTTATAAGTGCCACAAAAAAAGTTGATTGGAAACAGGCAATTAAAAATGTGGATGGAGTGGAAAATGGAAGTTAAAATGTAATTTTCTCTGACTTGTGGTTTATTTTTATTTTTTTAACTAAGGTGACCAATTTTGCAATGGAATCAAGGAGATAGTTGACACTTTTTGCTAGGAACCAGTCATTAGCAGTTGTGGTTAGTAGCATTTCATAAAACCTCAGCATTAGCATACAGTTTTGTACCTCTTGCTGAGGAAATGGATGCTCACACATTGCAAGGTATTGCAAAATGCAGACATTAGAGTTTCTTATTTTTTTTTGTTCAGATCCTGCATGCTGTTATCAAACACTGTTCAGCTCCTGTATGCTGTTATCAAACACTGCTCAGATACTGCATGCTGTTATCAAATACTATTAAATCCTGCATGCTGTTATCAAACACTGTTCAGATACTGCATGCTTTATCAAACACTGCTGTTAACAAACGCTGTTCAGATACTGCATGCTATTATCAAACACTGTTGGATCATGCATGCTGTTATCAAACACTGTTAGACCCTGCATGCTGGTATCAAACACTTTTCAGATACGGCATGCTGTTATCAGACACTGTTAGATCCTGCATGCTGTTATAAAACACTGTTCAGATACTGCATGCTGTTATCAAACACTGTTCAGATATTGCATGCTGTTATCAAACACTGTTCAGATCCTGTATGCTGTTATCAACCACTGTTAGATCCTGCATGCTGTTATCAAACACTGTTCAGATACTGCATACTGTTATCAAATACTGTTCAGATGCTGCATGCTGTTATCAAACACTGTTCAGATACTGCATGCTGTTATCAAACACTGTTCAGATACTGCATGCTGTTATCAAACACTATTCAGATCCTGCATGCTGTTATCAAACACTATTCAGATATTGCATGCTGTTATCAAACACTGTTAGATCCTGCATGCTGTTATCATTCACTGTTCAGATACTGCATGCTGTTGTCAAACACTGTTCATATATTGCATGCTGTTACTGTATGCTGTTATCAAACATTGATCAGATACTGCATGCTGTTATCAAACACTCTTCAGATACTGCATGCGGTTATCAAACACTGTTCAGATATTGCATGCTGTTATCAAACACTGTTCAGATACTGCATGCTGTTATCAAACACTGTTCAGATACTGCATGCTGTTATCAAACACTGTTCAGATATTGCATGCTGTTATCAAGCATTGTTCAGATACTGCATGCTGTTATCAAATACTGTTCAGATACTGCATGCAGTTATCAAACACTGTTCAGATACTCCATGCTGTTATCAAACACTGTTCAGATATTGCATGCTGTTATCAAACACTGTTAGATCCTGCATGCTGTTATCAAACACTGTTCAGATACTGCATGCTGTTATCAAACACTGTTCAGATACTGCATGCTGTTATCAAACACTGTTCTGATCCTGAATGCTGTTATCAAACAGTTCAGATACTGCATGCTGTTATCAAATACTGTTTAGATCCCTCATGCTGTTATCAAACACTGTTAGATCCTGCATGCTATCAGACACTGTTCAGCTATCGCATACTGTTATCAAACACTGTTAGTTCCTGCATGCTTTTATCAAACACTGTTTAGATACTGCATGCTGTTATCAAACACGGATCCTGCGTGCTGTTATCAAATACTATTCAGATACTGCATGCTGTTATACAACACTGTTCAGATACTGCATGCTGTTATCAAACACTGGTAGATACTGCATGCTGTTATCAAACACTGTTCAGATACTGCATGCTGTTATCAAACACTGTTCAGATACTGCATGCTGTTGTCAAACACTGTTCAGATATTGCGTGCTGTTATCAAACACTGTTCAGATATTGCATGCTGTTATCAAACACTGTTCAGATATCCCATGCTGTTATCAAACACTGTTCAGATACTGCATGCAGTTGTCAAACGCTGTTCAGATACTGCATGCTGTTATCAAACACTGTTTAGATCCTGCATGGTGTTATCAAACACTGATCAAATATTGCATCCTGTTATCAAACACTGTTCCGATACTGCATGCTGTTATCAAACACTGTACCGATACGGCATGCTGTTATCAAACACTGTTCAGATACTGTATGCTGTTGTCAAACACTGTTCAGATACTTCATGCTGTGGTCTATATTAGATACGCGAACATTTAAATGTTTGAATCAGTAAAGAATGAACTTTAGTGATCGAACGCTTAAATGTTCGAATATGTATAAAAATTAAAAAAACAAAATTAAAAAAAAAACTAAAGAATGTAAGCAGGGGGGCAAGCCCCCCTGCACCCACCCCCACCCCCCGCTACTTAAATATACCAACTCCAAGATCACGCTACAGTGTAGGAAATGGGAAATTTTCCATTTCCACACTGTAGCACACTGAAGTGCGATCTCGGAGTTGGTATATTTAAGTGGGGGGGGGTGTGCAGGTGGGCTTGCCCCCCTGCTTAAACACTTTACTTTTTCTTTTTTTTTTTATACCTTTTTTTATAGATATTTGAACATTTAAGTGTTCGATCACTAAAGTTTGTCCTTTAGTGATTCGAACATTTAATTGTTCAAGTATCTAATATAGACTAGTTGTCAAACACTGTTCAGGTACTGCATGCTGTTATCAAACACTGTTAGTTCCTGCATGCTGTTATCAAACACTGTTCAGATACAGCATACTGTTATCAAACACTGTTCAGATACTGTATGCTGTTATCAAACACTGTTAGATCCTGCATGCTGTTATCAAACACTGTTAGACCCTGCATGCTGGTATCAAACACTTTTCAAATACGGCATGCTGTTATCAAACACTGTTAGATCCTGCATGCTGTTATAAAACACTGTTCAGATACTGCATGCTGCTATCAAACACTGTTCAGATATTGCATGCTGTTATCAAACACTGTTCAGATCCTGTATGCTGTTATCAACCACTGTTAGATCCTGCATGCTGTTATCAAACACTGTTCAGATGCTGCATGCTGTTATCAGACACTGTTCAGATATTGCATGCTGTTATCAAACACTGTTCAGATCCTGCATGCTTTTCAGATACGGCATGCTGTTATCAAACACTGTTACATCCTGCATGCTGTTGTAAAACACTGTTCAGATACTGCATGCTGCTATCAAACACTGTTCAGATATTGCATGCTGTTATCAAACACTGTTCAGATCCTGTATGCTGTTATCAACCACTGTTAGATCCTGCATGCTGCTATCAAACACTGTTCAGATATTGCATGCTGTTATCAAACACTGTTCAGATCCTGCATGCTATCAAACACTGTTCAGATACTGCATGCTGTTATCAAACACTGTTCAGATACTGCATGCTGTTATCAAACACTGTTCAGATCCTGCATGCTGTTATCAAACACTATTCAGATATTGCATGCTGTTATCAAACACTTTTAGATCCTGCATGCTGTTATCATTCACTGTTCAGATACTGCATGCTGTTGTCAAACACTGTTCATATATTGCATGCTGTTACTGTATGCTGTTATCAAACATTGATCAGATACTGCATGCTGTTATCAAACACTCTTCAGATACTGCATGCGGTTATCACACACTGTTCAGATATTGCATGCTGTTATCAAACACTGTTCAGATACTGCATGCTGTTATCAAACACTGTTCAGATACTGCATGCTGTTATCAAACACTGTTCAGATACTGCATGCTGTTATCAAGCATTGTTCAGATACTGCATGCTGTTATCAAATACTGTTCAGATACTGCATGCAGTTATCAAACACTGTTCAGATACTCCATGCTGTTATCAAACACTGTTCAGATACTGCATGCTGTTATCAAACACTGTTCTGATCCTGCATGCTGTTATCAAACACTGTTCAGATACTGCATGCTGTTATCAAACACTGTTTAGATCCCTCATGCTGTTATCAAATACTGTTAGATCCTGCATGCTATCAAACACTGTTCAGCTATCGCATGCTGTTATCAAACACTGTTAGTTCCTGCATGCTTTTATCAAACACTGTTTAGATACTGCATGCTGTTATCAAACACGGATCCTGCGTGCTGTTATCAAACACTATTCAGATACTGCGTGCTGTTATACAACACTGTTCAGATACTGCATGCTGTTATCAAACACTGGTAGATACTGCATGCTGTTATCAAACACTGTTCAGATACTGCATGCTGTTATCAAACACTGTTCAGATACTGCATGCTGTTGTCAAACACTGTTCAGATATAGCGTGCTGTTATCAAACACTGTTCAGATATTGCATGCTGTTATCAAACACTGTTCAGATACTGCATGCAGTTGTCAAACGCTGTTCAGATACTGCATGCTGTTATCAAACACTGTTCAGATCCTGCATGGTGTTATCAAACACTGATCAAATATTGCATCCTGTTATCAAACACTGTTCTGATACTGCATGCTGTTATCAAACATTGTACCGATATGGCATGCTGTTATCAAACACTGTTCAGATACTGTATGCTGTTGTCAGACACTGTTCAGATACTTCATGCTGTGGTCTATATTAGATACGCGAACATTTAAATGTTTGAATCAGTAAAGAATGAACTTTAGTGATCGAACGCTTAAATGTTCGAATATGTATAAAAATTAAAAAAACAAAATAAAAAAAAGAAAAACTAAAGAGTGTAAGCAGGGGGGCAAGCCACCCTGCACCCGTCCACACTCCCGCTACTTAAATATACCAACTCCAAGATCACGCTACAGTATAGGAAATGGGAAATTTTCCATTTCCACACTGTAGCACACTGAATTGCGATCTCGGAGTTCGTATATTTAAGTGGTGGGGGGGTGTGTGCAGGTGGGCTTGCCCCCCTGCTTAAACACTTTACTTTTTTTTTTTTTTAATATCTTTTTTATAGATATTCGAACATTTAAGCATTCGATCACTAAAGTTCGTTCTTTAGTGATTCGAACATTTAATTGTTCAAGTATCTAATATAGACTAGTTGTCAAACACTGTTCAGGTACTGCATGCTGTTATCAAACACTGTTAGTTCCTGCATGCTGTTATCAAACACTGTTCAGATACGGCATACTGTTATCAAACACTGTTCAGATACTGCATGCTGTTATCAAACACTGTTAGATCCTGCATGCTGTTATCAAACACTGTTCAGATACTGCATGCTGGTATCAAACACTTTTCAGATACGGCATGCTGTTATCAAACACTGTTAGATCCTGCATGCTGTTATAAAACACTGTTCAGATACTGCATGCTGTTATCAAACACTGTTCAGATATTGCATGCTGTTATCAAACACTGTTGAGATCCTGTATGCTGTTATCAACCACTGTTAGATCCTGCATGCTGTTATCAAACACTGTTCAGATGCTGCATGCTGTTATCAGACACTGTTCAGATATTGCATGCTGTTATCAAACACTGTTCAGATATTGCATGCTGTTGTCAAACCTAATGTTCTGTGAACTTTTGCAGTGAACTACAGTAACATTTAAAAATTGTTCCTTCATTCTGGGTGTTGTGCCCCACATTACTTTTGCCTGTTTATCATATTCGTAAGCAAGGAAGTCGAGTATGCATGATTTTAATAGCACTCTGCATATTAACACTCTTGACAAATCTGATGTGTGTGTGTGTGTGTGTGTGTGTGTGTGTGTGTGTGTGTGTGTGTGTGTGTGTGTGTGTGTGTGTGTTCCTTACACAGGATTACACACACTTGAATGTATTGTAGTATGCACCTTTAGGGCTGCATCAGAAACCTTAGTTCATAGGTTTTTACTAGGTGTTTACACTAGAAGATCTTTAGAAGTCTGTCCATGCATTGCCATGAACTTTTTTTTTTACCTTGTAATTTAAATATGGAATAACACAGAGCAGTAGAACATTTCCATATTATGGACAAGGGTGCAACTGAAAGGATGAATTTTCAGTTTCCCATACATTTGTCCAGGTTATGTTTTGAGTATAGAAAGAAAAGTATTTTGCGTTATGTGGACAGTTAAACCATTCTAAAGAAATGTAATTCTTTGTAATACATATCTGTCCCACAAACATTTTCTGTTTATGTTGCAGATGAGATTAAGATCTCTTGAGTAGGTGTTTCTGCCACCGTTGGACTTACAGATGTGTCTGAGAGGATAGCATCTGTTGAGGCTTTCTATGAATGGCAAAGTTTGCCTGCCAGCAGCCTGTATGATACTGAGAATAGGAACAAGGCCTTCAGATGGTCATTGTTCTTATAGATCAGGCCTTTGATTTTCTTTGTGAGAAAACACTGCAGAATTTCAAGTTGTGCCATATGTTTGGACTGGTACATGCCAAAGGGGGCATTATACTTATTGTCCGGCCTAATAAGTTCCAAATACTGTGGAATGAGCACATCCCTAGACCTGGATACTGTTCTCTTACTAATAAGCTGCACAATCAAAAAGGACTTTCTTTTCATAGTGGATACGTGGTGATCAAAGGACAGTTTGCTGCCTTCATAGATAACCAGGTTCCTAACTTACTGTATCAATTTCATGGGTCTGTTATCTGTGATAGTTGTAGGGGACATTGTGCTTGCCAAAGGGTAGTAGTATACATTTTTTGGCATTTAGTTAGGTCTATGGTTCTGACAGTAGTTATTTGGAGGATCTTGGTGTCCTTTAGGGAGTTAATAATGACAACTAGTTTACAGTCATCGGTAAACCTGCTCAGCCATAAAAACATAACATTGACTTCAGTATCTGAGAAGTAAATCCAAAGAGGAGTAGCCAAAGGACAGAACCCTGGAATACACTGCTGATAATGGGTCTTTTGCTGGAGATGGAGCTGCCCACCCTAATTTCCTGGTTTCTGTTTGTGAGACACTCAGATGCATGGGGCTTGACTTTAGCTGGGAATGGTGTGTTAACCGTACCAGAGTGTGGAATGGTATTCATTACCGTAGCAAGAGCTAGACATGCAGTGTACTGATTTACCCTCGCCCATTGATTCATTAACCTTCTTGAAGAAGTTAACCAGGTTGAGTAGGTAGGATCTGTCCCTGTCAAAACCTAACTGGCTCTTGTCAAGGAATTGTACATTACTTATGATCTTGTTTATTAATTCCATAATGATCCTTTCCAGTCACTTACAGATGAGGCTTGTCATACTTATGGGTCTTTAATTTTCTGTGTCCTTTGATGGCCCACCCCTGTGTAGGTGGATGACTGTACTCCATTTGTTGGCATATGGCCTGTTTGGAGGCTGATGTAGGATAATTTCTGTAGTGGGTTTTATAGGTCTGGTTTCAGGCTAGCCAGCAGACATACTTGTAAGTCATCTTGCCACCAAAGAAGCAATGTCCTTTGCAATGAAATAAGGAGAGAATAGAATTTTGTGTGCACATCCTTAAGGAGTGTAACAGCAACCGTACAGAATATTATATTCATAAAGCTGTAAAAAATATTCTGAGAACCAAGTGAACACTCCTAGAATGCTTTAAAGAATCTTTCCTCAGGTAGATAGCAAATGCTGCAGTTGTGATGGGAAAAAGAGAGGTAACTGGGAACATGTTTTAAATAAGAGAAGGGATCACATATATTTTGTTTTGACGAGTCTTGAAAAATGTGAGGCTAAAGTGCTTAACCCAGTACATTTTCTCAGAAGACATTTGGGTGTGTGTTATCTTAGTTTTTGTTTTTGAGTTTTAGAATTGAATTCAAGGAAAAAATTTGCTATTCTGAAACACATACACACAGCACAAGCACACCAAAAAAAACATCAATACACACACACACACACACACACACACACACACACATACACTTAAAAATCCTGCATTCAACCCTGCACTAAACGGTGCATACACTACTATCTATCCACTTACCTTAACCCTAACCCTAAGGTCAGTCACTATTGCACACTCACTTAACCCGTGCCCTAACCCTAACTCACTTAACCCGCCCCTAACCCTAACTCACCTACCCTGTGCCCTAACCCTAACTCACCTAACCCGCGCCCTAACCCTAACGTACACACAGTCGCACACTTACCTGAATACGACCCGTAACTTTCCACCACAGCACTGAAAATAGCAAAGCCACAGAACCGGCCAACCGAATTCTTTCCCTAGGAAAGAATTCGGTGTTCTGCAGCTTTGCTATTTTTAGCGTTCGCTGAATAGGGGACGATATTAGAACATTCAAAGTTTTAAAACTTCGATGTTCTGATATAGACCCTATATTTCCTTTAAATAAATAGTTAACACATCTTCTATTGCTAGCAGCCTTCTGTTATCTGAATATTTATATTCCAGTGGGGAGCCATTTGTCTTGAAAATCTCAAGAGTGTATTTGTTCATCCTTTCTGTGTAGGGTGACTGAAGAGTTTTCTTTTTCAGCTGCCATCGTCTGCTTTACACACCTCTTCTCCACTCTGCTTTCTAATCCTTTCTGAGTAAGTTTATTAATCCAATCCTTACTGTACAGTTCTTTATATGGATAGAGTATTTAATACCAGCAGATATTTTATCTGTAACAGTAGGGGATTGTATATCTTGTTAAATGTGTAAATTGTGAATGTTTTATGTTGGTAAATCAATACAAAAACTTTCACAGTAGATGTACAAACATGCTATTAAGCATAAAATGGAAATAATGCTTTATACAAACATAGTTGTAAATGTATTAATTTTAAAGAAGTTTATTTTCCTTGCCACTGAACAGTTTAAAATGGAGGTCAGAGGTGGAGACTTGCAGCCTCTTGGAGGCTAGACAGTTATGGCTACTAACTTTGGGGATAGTATGTTACCTATCAGGGTTTTTTGACTATGTTAATATTATATTAATAATAAATGCATTTTAAAATTAAGATGTTTAAAGTTAAAAATAAGAAAAAATTGTTATATGTACGGTGTATTTTAAAGAACAACATTTGTATATCAGTGTAAGATGTTTTCTTGGAAGGTATTTTGCCACATGGTGTTAGAAGAACCTGTCAGTGATTCTCTTACTTTTGTTAGTCGTAATTTGAAGAAGCCTTCAGTAAAGAGAGAGAGATGGAAACTCTAAATGTTTTTATTATGTGGCTTGTGAAGTGTGTTTTTTTAATTGCCTGCTATATTTTGAACATGATTTGCCGTAGTTCTTTTGTCCTTTTTTTCCCCCATATTCACATTGTTGCTCAAATGGTCAGGAACTAGGCATGCTCCCATGTCTTTCTGTAGATTATTGGTATGTGTTGCTTGTTTTAACATAATAGATCAAGATATTATCTGTATAGCTGTTTTTTTGTACATTACCTTACTTCATTTGGCTGGGAACTATTATTTTGTCAGTTTTGAACATCAGGCCTTGGACGGAACATATTTTTTTTTCTATGAATGTAAAATAATACTGAATTTCTTTCCAAACTGATGCTCATCTCAACCTGTCATTCTGGTATCTTTCACTACCTGCATTCTGTAAACCTCAGAAATTCTTGCCTCACTGACCCCATCCTTAATTCAAGCTGATGTTGGTTTTGTTAAAGGTAGAGCAGGATGGCATAATATTTTAAGAGCAGCCCAGTGGTTAGAAAGAGGAGATTTATCACAGAAGTCCTCTGTTTTAATGGCCCTGGACATCAAAAAAGTATTTGACAATGTCAAGTGGACATCTTACTTTTAGATAGTGACCTCATCTGAATTTTCAGCTGACTGTATTAATCTACCAAGAATCTTTAGTGACCGTCCATATGAGTCCATACCAGTTACATTCCTTATCCATCTATAAAGGTGTTAGGCAAGGGTGTCCCCCTAGCCCCCTTACTTGTCCTTTTAGCCATTGAAGTAGTAGTGATCAGCGTAAGGGGATAATACAACAGACATCTGACCAAGTGACTAATAAGTGTAAGGGAGGTAAGGTTGCCCTGTTTGCAGATGACACTTTATTTCTTTTAGCTAATCCTCAAGTTATGATACCAAAGTGTTGAGAGGCTCTGCAAGAATTGAATCCATTCTCAGAATGCAAAATAAACCCCTCAAAGTCCATGCTATTGGCTCAGTCACCAGTTGAACCCTTTACTATACAGAATTAATACGGGTTCACTGTAAACCCCCCCCCCCACTCCCGTATTTTACTTATTTGAGTGCTTGTTTGGGACTGAACCTACAAGTGACTAGGGATTGTACTAACATATGGGGGATTAGGGTACTGGATTCATTCACTAGCTCTTAAATTAGTGCTTATAAAAATGATTCTGTATCCAAAGGTGCTATATGCTTTACAGAGTTTCCGGCAACATCCTGAAAAAGTGGGATAAGTGCATCCCAAAATATTTTTTTGGATTCCTTAGTTTACAGAGGTTCCAGATCAATTTGTTATTTACCTAAAGAGCTGAAGGATAAGGCTACCAAGTCTGCTTATAACCCCTAAGCCTGTTTGCTACAATACTGGGGTTATGTATACCTTTCAAGGCCTTCCCTGCCTTGTATGAGTAAATGTTAGTGGTATTAGACCCTATATTAAAGCCTTCCCTTCAACATTTTAATAATACCCCTGTCTCTGTTCATTTACCTCTACTATATGCCTTTGCAATGGGACATTTTAAACATTAGAAGGGTATAGGGAAATCTCAGTATCCTAACACTCTGTGTTGTATTTTTCATAAATTCTGAACAACTTATAACCCCAAGAATCACGTAACTTTAATATTTCCCATAGGGGCTCATCCTACATTTCAGGTTATGCAATCTTGCCTCCCATTGCAAGCATGGTTTATGACATGCTTAATTTGTTTGCTTTAGTTTTATACACGTACATCTTTTCAGACCTCTGATGAAATATCCCACAACTTTAGTCTTCTGCAGACCCATTTTTGTTTTCATTGTTTGCAGGTAAGAGACGCTACACTCTTGCTTTAGTAAATAATTCCAATGTTATAAAGATGTGACTCTCTCAATTTTATCAACAATTACAGTATGATTTAAAGGCAGAATATAAGGATGTATGTATTGGACACACAAAGGTAAAGCCCTCAAATTCTCGTCTTAACACTTTGTTAAAGTTCCTTTGCCTAACCACTTCGTCCTTGAAATGGAGACTGTTTGCCTGGAAATGCTTCCTTAGGTTATTTTTAACCCCTTGACCACCTTGCAAAGTTTGCAGATGAGTTACAACTCTAATACTGGCAGTGTTAAAATGTGGATGTTTTACCCTCTTTTGAAAATACAGTGGATATAAAAAGTATACATACCCCTGTTGAAATGCCAAGTTTTTGTGATAAAAAAAATATTACCACAATAAATCATTTCAAAAGTTTTCCGGTTTTTAATGTGACCTATAAGCTGTACAATTCAATTGAAAAACAAACAAATCTGTTAGGGGAAGAATATAAAAAATAAAAAATGTACAATAAGCTGGTTGCATAAGTGTGCACACCCTTGACCTAAAACTTGTTGAAGCACCTTTTGCTTTAATTACTGCATTCAGTCTTTTTGGGTACACACCTGCCATCAATTAAAGAGACTCTGATTAACCCCAAATAAAGTTCAGCTGTCCTAGTAGGATTTTCCTGACATTTACTCAGTCGCCTGCTACAGCAAAAGCCATGGTTCACAGAGAGCTTACAAAGCATCAAAGGAATCTCATTGTTGAAAGGTATCAGTCAGGAGAAGGGTACAAAACAAATTCCACAGCATTGGATATACCATGGAACACAGTGAAGACAGTCATCAAAAAGTGGAGAAAATATGGGACAGCAGTGACGCTGCAGGGATTTCTGGCAAGTACTGATTGTGTACTACATATGACAACAATCTCCCATATTCTCCATATGACTGGCCTATGGGGTAGGGTTGCAAGACGGAAGCCTTTTCTTACACAGAAAAACATCAAGGCCCACTAAAATTTTCAAAACAAAACATCAGGTCTCCCAAAAGCATGTGGAAAAATGTGTTATGGTCTGATGAGATCAAATTTGAACTTTTTGGCTACAATTCCAAAAGGTATATTTGGTGCAAAAACAACACTTCACATCACAAAAAGAACAACATCCCATGGTGAAGCATGGTGGTGGGAGTATCATGCTTTGAAGTTGCTTTTCTTCAGCTGGAACTTGGGCTTTAGTCGAGGTAGAGGAAGTATGAACAGCTCCAAATACCAGTCACTTTTGGTCCAAATCATTCACCTTTCTGCTAGAAAACTGAAGGTGAAGAGGAATTTCACCTTTCAACACGACAATGACCCCAAGCCTACATCCACATCAACAAAAGAATGCCTTCACCGGAAGAAAAGTAAAGTTTTGGAATGGCCCAGACCTAAATCCAATAGAAAATCTGTGGGGGTGACCTGAAGAGGGCTGTGCACAAGAGAGGCCCTCGCAGTCTGACAGATTTGGAGTGTTTTTGCAAGGAAGAGTGGGCAAATATTGTCAAGTCAAGATGTGCCATGCCCAAGAAGAATGAATGTTGTAATTAAATCAAAAGGTGCTTCAACAAAGTATTAGTGTAAGGGTGTGCACACTTATGCAACCAGCTTATTGTATGTTTTTTATTTTTTATATTTTTCCCTTTAACAGATTTGTTTTTCAGTTGAATTCTACAGTTATAGGTCACATTAAAGGTGGGAAAAGTTTTGAAAGGATTTATTGTGGTCTAATTTTTTTATATCACAAAAACCTGGCATTTTAACAGGGGTGTGTACACTTTTTATATCCACTGTATATTTTGGGGCTATGATGGAATTAAATGATTGGGCAGTGATTTTTGGAATGCTGTAGCCCGACTTTCTTGTAATGAAGAGTAAGGTCAGAAAACCCTGGTTCTGTATAATCTTTCTCAAGCAGCCCTTAAGATTAAAATCTTGTATATATAATGCTCTTATCTGCATAGGATGGACGTAATGCGGTTATCTGCAAAGAATGCTACTGTGTGGCACTGGAAAAGTCCTACTGTGCCAGTCATAGGCAATTATTGCAAGATTCACCAAGGTGTTTTATATATATATATATATATATATATGTGTGTGTGTGTATAGCAAGAGAGAGAAAATGATGAATGGTATATAGCCAAGGGAAGAGGTGTAGAATCTAAATTCTTCATATATTGGTCCTTTTTATAGACAACTTTTTTGATTTAGCCCTATCTCTGCAGGAGTGAGAACGTTTATAATGGCTCATTTCAATTATATTCATAAAGATGACCTATGCTTGAAATGTCAGACAGCATGTCACACTCTCTTTTAAGAATATCTGCATCCTCGGTTCTGGGCACGTTTTATTTTTCTACTGCTTTATTTTATTTCTATATTCTTCTTTTTTCTCTTATTAACCTCTGGAAAATTGTTTAATATACAGTATTTTGATAGTTACCTTAATTGCATTGTAGAATTCTGCATTGTACATAATATACTACATTTCTTTTGCATAGTTCTCATCCTTGCATACTGTATCATAAATAGAAATATATTTTATCTTTATTAATGTATGTGTCTAATAGCACTAATCAGGATATTCTCTATTAATATGCATGTTTAATTACACTCATCAGGATGCTCCAATCAGTCTACTAAGTATGTGTAACTTCTATAAGTTTTGTTGTGAAACCATACAATGGAATATTGAAATAAAGCACCCTGTCTTTTCGATACTAAATTTTAGATGTTTGTTGTTTATCTTTATATTTTGCAGTAAGCTGTGATAAGTCAATTGTATTTTCAGTGTTATCATATCATATTTGAATTGTAAATGACATATACAAAACAAAAGATTTTTTGTTATTCCCTTGTTGGTAACTTTGGTGGTATTTATTTACGTATTTATTATGTTTAACTGGATTAGGCCAACTGGCCCATGTCAAACCCATTTTCAATAGAAGTCAGATTAAAAAACGGTAAGAAGATTTAAAGAAAGTTTATCAAATACTCATACCAAATCTACTTAGAATAAAATAATGCAGATACAATAAAAGTAAACGTATGTTATTTACAACATCCAGTAAGAAAAAATGCCATAATATATGAAATCTTAAGAGGTTTACATTTAGAAATAAGCAAAGAATGTATGGTTCTTCTAACATTTTTACATGCTGTGCTCAACACATTTTTGTCGGGTCTGTATAATGCTTTTAGGTCATACTTCTGCAGTTTAAATAACAGCACCTGCGATTTCTAAGGTGCATTATGCAGACTTTCTGAATGCAGTCTTCAAAGATATGTGAGCTTCTTTACCACAGACATATTCATGGAATTTCTCACATCTGTATAGTATTGTTAATAGTTCCTTTTCTATCTGAACATTTCTGTTTTATGCATCTTAAATGCTGTTGAAACATTGCCAACTGATCTTTTATTTTGTAAAATCACAGCTTGTATATTCTGACTCGCATCTTGCAGCATACCTGGCTTACTCACATCATAGTATTCAGTGTTGGAGTATCTGTAATTATTTTTTTTCAGCAAATCAGAAATCTTTTCCTCTTCCTATCTCAATTCCCACATAACATCTTGCTCTAACAGCTTTCTTAGAGGAGTAGTTTTCTTAATTATTTTGGATACAAATTCTGCAGTGTACTGTATCATCTAGAAATTTTTGTAATGCAGTCATGTCTTCTGGCTTTGGCATTGACACCGATGATCGTATGTTTTTATTTTGGATCAGGTTTCAGACCCCCTGACATTAGAACATGACCCATATGTTTTAGACTTGTCACTATGATTTTTTTTTTGCATTTGTTCCTATGTAGCTTAATTGTCTCAATCTTTCAGCAGCTGTGTCAGTGTCATTTTGTGCCATTGTTGTATCTGACCCCCCCCACATGCGCACACACACCGAATTCATCAGTTACATTTACAGTACCTCCAAACCTTTCATTCACCTGGGCTCTTTGGAACACCTTTGATTCCTCCCCTCCATGATGCTCATGAAATCATAAATGAAAGTTTAAGGAATCTGTAGTCCTAATACTATTACATTAACAACGTAACAGCCGAACTGGTCCAAACTAACTGGGACATCACTTCAGTGCCCACTAACTTACTCCCTCATTCATTAATGTCCTCCTTTTTCTTCAAAACACTTTGCTAAAATCTACAGACTTCTTAAACCACCTCAAAGCCCAGTGGCTCACCACAAGAGCTGAAATCCTTAAATAACTTGTGCACCAAGTCCATTACCACAGCATAGGTTTCAATTTATTTAACTTGGAGACTTTGCTAAAAAAAGCCATAAGATGATGCAAAGCCGTTCCTTAGAAAATCCAAATCTCACCCCCACACATTAATCAGAAAAAAATATAGAATTTAGTTAAGAAAGTCACTGGCTGCGAACAGCTAAATAATTCCATAAACAAGGGAACCACTCTCACCAGCTCAAGGTCAGTCTCACTTCAGGACTTCCTAAAGGAGTTTACATATCTCTACTTACTCTCCTGCACTACTTCTAAACCTTACAACATCCCCAACCCCTGACCCTTTATCCGCCTTTCTATTTCAGAACAAGAAAATGCAAGGAGATGACTGCCCTCCTTGAAAAAGTACCAGCTCATGTATCAGTGGGTGTTGATGACCTACCCCATTGGTTCATCTCACTGTGCAGTAAATTCATCTTACAGCCCCTCACACACCTGTTTAGTATATGTCTGACCAATATTTTTATGCTTCCTCATCAGACCCCATTGGTTCATCTCACTTTGCAGTAAATTCATCTTACAGCCCCTCACACACCTGTTTAGTGTGTCTGACCAATATTTTTATGCTTCCTCTTCAGAACACTTAAACAGTAAAAGCCATCCTCAAGCAACTCAAACAAACTAGTTTAAGGATTTCCGCACCATTCCATTCTATCACCCTCGGAAAAATATTTGAAAAAATCTACATCCGACTTACCAGATACCTCTAAATTCATATGCTCTTCTCCCCTCCCAAGCATGTATTTTGGGCAAGAATAAGTACAGTGAAAGCCACGTATTCTTTCAGTGATAGCATTCTTTTTAAAATGGGCAAAGGGCATCAAACAGGCACTCATCAGCTTAGAAAAATACTTTGATGTAGTAGACTACAGTCCCCCCACCTACACCCATATCTCTGTTAGAATAAGCCCCCAAACCATCTACATGCTTATTTTTTTTTCATTTTTTTGTCTTATAGACAACTTATAGTTCAGTTATGCCTCATTTCCTTTCTCCTCTCCTACTGGGATGCCTTAGGGATCCATCCTGTCGTCCATTCTGTTCTCCCTATTCATTAATCGACAGCTGCTGACTTCCTGCACACATACTATATGCAGATTATATGGTGATTTATACATCCTGCCCCATACATACAGCTATTAAAAAATAACTAAGATATTACCACAGCTTCCCTTGGAATTAAACACCTTCTTACACAAACAAGCTCAGTGTTAATGCTTCCAAAGTACTATAGTCTCATAAATCCTTCTCCTCCCTCAGCCTCATGTGTTCTTTTTACACGATGGATCTCATTTTTCTTACTCTTTTTTTTCTCCTTCTTACTCAATCTGCTGTCCCCAACTTCCTGTTTTGTACCTCTTCCGAAAACTATTACAAGTATTGTATATAGTAAACTTTGCATCTGCCATGACATTGTCGGCCTATTACTTGGTCTGTGGCGGCTGTTGTAATCTCTCATTCCATCCAATGGAGCTCTCACGTTTGCACTCTAACTCCCATGAGCATTGCCTGACTCTTTAAAAAATTAAATAATCACTTCCATGTTCAAATGTTCTTATCTGTATAACCATAAGTGTTACTAAAAAATTATAACTGACTAACTGTTCAACACAAAGTAACCTTAGTCTTAAACTAGGTTTTATAAACCACAGTAAACGTAAATGTTGTAATGTTGTATAAACAGCTTACAGTATCTCAGTAGGCATTAAAGCAACACACATACTGCCAGCAGCATTTTCTTTTGTACAGCTGTAAACTTTCTTATGAGGCTATGAGTTGCATCTGTGTTACTTGATTGTTGAGATATATGTAAATTATCACAATACAAGTAAATAGTATACAGATATTCAATATTTCTTTACCTGCACTAGGCAGTGGTTAAATGTTAATACAATCATGTTTGCCATCATTTAGGTATTAGGATGAAATCTTCTAATACCCTATTTGTATCATGGTTTTGAAATTTATGCAAATATGTAAAAGCATTATTAGACACCTAGAGATTCAGTAGGATGTAACTGCAGAAACATCTGGAAGTGTCACTAAGCTGTAATGAGTTGACACAGATTTGTAAATTCTGTATTATGCCCTACAATTTACAACTTGTTTACTGGTAAATAGTGCTCACTTTTATTTACAGTGTTCAAGTCATGTGGATTAGAACATCTGTAAAGTTTGTCTTTTTTGAGCACAGGAATAGCATACCATTTACATATTCTGTTGATTCTATTTGCCTCTTAATGACAAATGAGGGCTCTTCTGTTCCTGATCTGTTTTACTACTGAGAGATATTAGTACTTTTGCAACATTACATCAGGTTTTACTTATGCATGATATTCTTCCAGGAAGCTTTCTAAGCCTTTGAATAAAGCAGCATAGTGAAGCAGTATGGATTTGTACAGTGTCTGGAATGCCTCTTTGACAGTGTGATTGATTGATTCCCTGCACATGCAACCTTTGCCTTTACACTGAATTTGTATTAGCATTTCTAGCTTCCTACAAGCCATGTGACCCCTTAAAGGAGCATTAACTTTTTTAAGAACAGCTATGTTCAAATGAAGACTGAACTTTATTTTCTTTTTTTAACTCGTACAACAGCAGCTTTTGACCTAATGACGCCTGTCAGGGGCAGGTTAAAGCTGTATCACTGACACCAACATATAATAGGTACTTGGCCTTAAGAGCACATGGCAAATGAGCACTGCTGCCTTGAGCTTAAATCATTGCCCGTTACTCCCTAACTACAGTTCAGACAGAACCACTGGAAAACAAAGTTATAATCACTGCCTTTCTAGGATTTCATTTCCTTTATTACTGAGGTAACAAAAATAACCGTATCTTGGTTAAAATGATTGCATTCACACAGTGATTTCCAGAAGAGGCTATAAAGGAATTTCTGATGTCACTACCCCATCTTGCTCTCAGTCACATGTTGCTACCAGCCAGAGTAATCAAAAACACCCAGGGCACAGTTACTGTATGCACATAAAATTAGCCAGTCCCACTGTTGGCCTATGGTAGCTATGGATGAATAGTTTCCCTTCAAAAGTTGGGATATCAACAGTTGCAAATTGTCATTGGTTTGTAATTATCCTTAAATTAATAAACATCCTGCAGCAAGATTTTGAAACTGAATACAAATTGTTTAAATCAATATATTAGCCAGTACACTTTGAAAATCAAATATACAAACATATGTACTCTTAGCCAGGGAAACATAACAGGCCTTGAACAAACAGAAGATATTATAAAAACAAAGGTAGCTGGTCCTACTATCCAAAATCTCTCAACTTTTGACTTTTAAGAGCATGTGGCAGCTATAAAACATTCTCGTGTATAATAAGTGAACTCAGTGGATCTTTGCAGCATAACTTGTCTTTCAACCTGCAGTTTGCAAAGTGATATTTTTACTACTCCCAGTCTGTAAACTCCACAAAGTACCCCAAATGAAAGCCAAACACTATATTAACCATACTGCAATATTGAAATTTTAAGAAACAATCACATCACTTAAAAAATCTAGAGCAGTGTCTTAGAATGAGAACACTATGAAATATTCAGTCAGCATAGTCCTTTCAGACCAGTCCCCCCCTCTTGCAGTTGGTAAAGGTGTCCTGACTCTTTGCTTCTTGCTTGCTCAAAATTTTGAAACCGGATAACATTTTCCAAAGCAAAGTTGCTTAGATAACCATAAAGATCCTATTCATTCAGTCTATCCGATCTGACATGTGGGTCTTTAAGCCGCTTGTTGGATCTGACCTGGCAGCATTGGTGCTCCAGCTTCAAGCCCCTTAAGAATTTTCACTCCCATAATGCACCAGTCCTCCTTTCTACCTCAGATCTATAGCGATTGGAATCAATCTCAATATACAGCTATATGCTCCACTTCAATTTTTTTCTATCTGGATTGTAAATCAAACTTTGTATTCTGTAGTGCCCTTTGGGGTTTCGGTTTTTCCTTGTGCTTGTACTGTAAGCCTTTCTCTACCATTTTGCTAGTTTTTCCAGTGATTGACTGCTTCTCACTGTGAACCTTTTCTTGCTGCTTTTAAGGTAAGCATTAAACATGTAGATAGATATGTAGATAGTGAATAGTTTTAATAGTTGATAGTTTAATATTTGGTAGTTTAGTAACTTAATGCTTTAATTTTATATTGATATTCTAATTACAGTTGTAATTGTGTTTTCCTCAAAAGTAGTAATATTCTTTGTTTATTACTGATTCCTTACGGGTCTTAATAGTTATTTTCTGTTAAAAATAATATATTTTTTTCCTGAATGGATAAGCAGACAAGTTTTAAAAAGCGCTCAATGTGCGGGTACAGAATACCACCACAAGATCATCATAACCTGTGTGTGGTGTGTTTGTGTTTGTGTATCCCCCCATTTCTCCATGGACTGTAAGATATGTGCAGGGTTCAGCCCAACAGCCTTAAAAGATAGAAGAAATACATTTTAGAAGGCCGCCTGACACTGGATCCAGAATTGGCAAAATCAAACAAAGTTTCTGAAAAGTCATCCAAGCATAAAGATTGAAATCCTAAGAAAAGGCATACAGAATAGGCTGCTTTAGTTACAAGCATCTATGGCCCACACCCCAATGTACACTCCACCATTGGATCCGGAGCCCTTGGATTCTATCTTGTTTCATAAGTCCCCCAGGAAACAGGTCAGATCAGCTCCCACCATCCTGACCATCTTCAGTGCTATCCATCAAGTTCTTTAAGTCTTTTAAGAGTACTTCAGAGGCACACTTGGACCTTCTGATACAGACATTTCTGACACTAGAGCTCTTCATGTTAGTCATTCTGTGCCTTTTATTTCCAAAGTTGGCTGGATCCACCCAGATGCCCCTAGTTTTGGTTTCTTCCTTGGTCTTTCCATCTGCTGTGGTGACTTCAGATCCATCCTTCTACTGGTCCTTTGGCATCAACACATACTCTTCCAGTATCTTCAACACTGGAGATCTTGGATTTGACTTTATCGGAGCTGATGGAGTCTCAGAGCCAAGGAATAAACTGGGACTTTGGCACATGCATTGGGGCCACTGGATTTATCTCCACTGTTAGTGCTGAAGTCTTCAGCATTCAAGACTTAAAATTCCAGTCCCCTCATTGAGGCCTTCCATCTTCTCAGTTTAGGGTTCCATCCACTGGCTATGACCATCTCTTCTTAGGGAGGGTCGGGTCCAGCAGCAGGGATGGTGCCCACAAATCCATTGGAAGTAGGTTTGGCCTTTCAGATGTTGAGAATTATTGCCTCGACTAAGAGAGTAGATCCACTGGTCCCAGCAGTTGCATTTCCATTCCCATGATTCCCTCTCCCTCTTGTCCTCTTCTTATCAGATGTCCATGGCTCAGAGTCTGTAAGCTTAAAGCCCTCTACACAAAAGCAGATTCAGTCCTCTGAGGACTCAGGTGACACCTTCCCTGTTGGTCTCAAGAACAGGACAAGCAAAAGGAAATGCCCAAACTCTTTGTCCTTGTCCCCCACTTCCAATATCAGCTCAGAGGATGAGGAGGGTACCCCACAATCCCCTCTGAGGAATGCCTCTTTTAGCTAACTTTTAGATCTAATGCTGCAGAGGGCAGCTTGGTCCATAAAGCCCTTTCTCAGGACGAGGTGTTATTGTTTGGGCCTTAAGAGTCTGCACTATCTGCTTCCCGCATGGTACCTCCAGCCAATAAGTTGATTGATTTAGCAGTTAGAAGGTCATGGCAGGAATGTGGCAGTTAAGAAGCTGCCCTTTGCAAGCCAGATAAAATTCTCCACCAGTGTATAAGCAACACCAGGCTAAATCCCCTGCATTCGACTCCACAATTGTGTCAGCAGCTACCTAAAGAGAGCTGTCTGAAGGCTTGATTTCTATCAGCTCACCCAGCAAGGAGTCCATGGCAATAAACAGACTTGGAAAGGGATGGCACGCTTCAGGCACCTTTGCTTTAAGAGCCCTGAACTATACCGTACATATGAAAAGGTTTCAGTGACATTTGTCATAGCAGGTCTTATCTGTTCTGAAAGCTCCCCTAATGACAGAGTCGTGAAAGCAGCTAAATGCTACCTTGACGACTATGTCTAGTTTAATGAACCTTTTTATGCGCCTTATTCACAACAGGATTGATTGAGCAGCTAAGGCAGCTGGGACTGGCATAACAATGAGGGACCATGCACAGCCGCACCCGTGTGGTTTTGCAGACCATTTCAAGGCATCTTTCACCAGTGCCCCATTTGATGGCTTTTCTCTGTTTGGCCATTCAGTGAAAGAGAGGATGCAGAAGTGTGAGCAAGATGGCAATACTCTTCAAATAGCAGGAACCACAAATTACCTTGTTCCCTGTGGTTCAGGAAGTCTAAGCATCAGTAGTTTGACTTGTTTTCTGACAGGATTGGCCATGGCAAAGGGAGCCCTTTCAACAGACACGGGCCCAGAGGCTGAAGGGGTCTGCAGTACCAGGGACATTGTGGACCCTTTTCTGACAAAAGACTGCAACATTCCTGAAGGTCTGCCTGACTGTTGCACTCTGGAGGCAGTGTACTGTAGTCTCTCTCTCTACCCTACTGCATGGCAGGCCATCACACAAGACAAATGGGTAAGAGGGATAATATCCAGAAGCTGTTCCATACCATTGTTGTAACCCCTTCCCCACCCAGCAAACCATTGCCGGACATCCCAGCCAGTCAGGCAGAAGCAGCACAAAAAGAGATTTGCATTCTTCTCAAAAAACGAGCAGTTTAAAAAAAAAAAAAAAACAGAACAATCCAAGAGGTTTCACCAGACAAATGGAGTCAGGATTCTTTTCCAAGTTCTTCTTGGTTCTGAAAACAACTCAGGCCTATTCTTAGCCTCAGCCTGTTGAAATAGTGTGTCTGGAAAACCCCATTCAAAGTGGTCATCATGCAATCAAATCCACCCATTCTTGAGGTGAATGAATGAATGTGCTCCTGAATCTCAGTAAAGTTTGCAAGAGTCAAGAAGATTCCTCCTCTGCTGCATAGAGGCCAGTCATTATCAGTTCAGGGTCTTGCCATTTGGGCACCTCCCCATGGTGTTCACCAAATATGTGGCTGTCATAGCAGCCCACCTATGACCCAAAGGATACAAGCTTTTACTGTATATGGATGTCTGGATCCTAGCTGTCCCCTCAGTAGAGTCTCTTTTGGAAGCAAGGGGCTACTTCTTCAAGCTTTGCAAATCCCTTGGAATCTCTGTAAACTTTCAAAAATCCAGTCTCCATCCAGTTCAGACAATAACATTCTTAGGCTGCCATCTGGATACTACTTGGTCCATAGTCTCCTTGCATCCAGAGTGTATCCAAACTTTGAAGTTAATGTCTCTACTACTCGAACTTCATGTGGACTTTCTTAGCCTAAAACTAACCACATGATTTGTCCAATTCTAGTGATGGCCAGTGAGAAGTCCCCCTCCACAGAGGTGACTATACTCCTGACAACATCACAGAAAGAGTCTACCCATGGAGTCTATCATAGTAAATTGATAACATTTGTATGTTTAGGATACCTTCATAACATCAGGTCTGCTTTACATGGTTGACTTTTCACAAAGTCGACTTTCATATGGCTGATACCATATGATTGACTTTTGGAAAGCCGACCATGTAAAATAAACACAAAAACACAATGAACACTTACCTTAAAACTGTTAGCAGGGGGCAACCCCCCCCCCCCGTAACATAAATATACCAACTCCAAGATCGCACTACAATGCGGAAGAGGGAAATTTTCCCATTCCGCACAGTACAGAGATAGTGGTTCCCCACGGTCGGCTTTTCAAAAGTCATTCATATGGTTTCGGCCATATGAAAGTCGACCATGTGAAGGGGACCCCAGAACATCAAACCCTTCTCAGCTTCTCCATTTTCTAGCTTCCCTTTTGGCTCAAGTTCTGATTTCTCTATGATTAAAGTTCAGCTGTGTTTCAAGAGTGCTTACTTGCTTCCCATAAACTCTGCAAAGCATTTCTCAAGGGAACCTTCTTGCTTAGACCTTCTTTCAGATGTCTAGTTCTACCCTGGGATCTTTGAACGAGCATCCTCAGTGGAACTAAAATTTCTTTCATGGAAAACTATCATTTGGTTGTTGTCACTTCAACATGAAGAATTTCAGCATTCCACACTTTATTTTAATCTCCTGCTTACCTAGAAATCCACAAGGACAGGTTCCATCCTTTCTTTCTAAGGTGCAACCTGTCCATTTACCAATGTGCTTTCCTAATTATATAGAAAAAAAACAGAATACATCCTACATTACCTTGGATGCAACAGATAGTTACATTTGTACCTTCACAGAACAAAGTCATTCAGAAAGGTAATCAACTTTTTGTTTCCTTTCTCATAAGTTCATAGGTAGCTACTAGGCTATTGGCCCAAGGGCCTACGTAAGCCTAGCCAACAAGGTTTCCTGGCTTACGCCACCCAAGAAAGTTATTTTCCTGTGCCACTGTCGAGCAGCGACACAGAAGTGATCCCCGGGTGCTAATGAAGAACTTTGCTTGACATAGATGGGTAGCCTGTTCTAGAGTATGGAAAGTCTCTGGGACAGGAATCTATCCCTCCAGCATGTCCTGTTTATTGTGGTGGCAAGGTTTAGGTCCCTAGAGCGTGTAGCTGAGAGGGATTGCGATTTCTTTAGGTGTAGCATGTCCAACAGCTCTGGGTTTGACATAGCTTTATATGTTAGGCAGAGATCACCTCGGAGTAGGCGATATGCTACGGAGTAAAGCTGGAGTTTTTTGAGACGGTCAGTGTAGGGCATCTGTCTAAGGTAAAGGTTTTGATAGTCAGTGTTGTTGTGACAAACAAAAAATGCTTGCAATTAGGATTAATAAAGGTAGGACCTTCCCATATGGTATGAAAAATTGTAGCAAGTTTTGTAAAGATTTTTGTCCTCTTAATATGGGAGCACAGTATAACCATTCAAATAAATTACTATCTTTAAAAAAAGGTGAATATTTTCACGAAGAAGCCTTGACTTTTCCAGGTAATATTATTATAAAGATTTTCTTCTGGCTGATTCACATGTTTGTTTAATATACTAAATGAAGTCCTCCTTATTAATGAACAAGCCCTGTATCAGTGTTATTGTGAAACTGGAAAGTAATTCTTATTTGAGTACTGCTTTTAGGAAAGTTAGCAACAGTGGATTTAATTAGAATCCTGTATTTGAAAATGTTTTGGTTGCTCTGTTAACTGCTTTCTTTTATCCAAGACTTTTTTTTTGCCTCTTCTCATTTTTATGTTTAGTTTCATTTTGTCAAATAGGGTATTTGCATAGTTAAATGCATTTGTCCCTGTGTTTACATACCCAGGTGAACCTGTAAGTGGGGTCCACACAGACCAATTTTCTACCCTGATTAATAAATTTAAGTAAATGAATAACATGCATACATGTAAAAATCCAAAGCTTTTTCTTGTTCATATTGAATTCCTGTTCATATCATGTGTGTGTATATATTTGTTTTCCTTTTATATTATGTTGACAGTTTTATTAATAGAGAGATCTATTAATGTATTTGCGTGCATATTTGTGTCTTATTTTCATAATTTTAATATTGTTATAAATGTATATTTTCAGATAAGTTTTTTTAAGATGGGCTCAGAAAATTTGACTGAACAGCTGGAAGAATTCCTTACAAATATTGGAACAAGTGTGCAAAAGTAAGTACTGAAAAGGTGAAAGTTACAGACTGACATTATTAATTCTCCTTTATGAATTTTTGAGACCTTTGTCAATTAATTGGCAAACTCTAGCTCTTTTGATAAATGCCTGTAGTCTTTGATAGAAGTGAGACAAGCATTTAAAATAATGATACTGTCATTTCATCCATGGTGCGGCACCATCATCATCATGTGGTTTGGGCTATAATTCAGAAAGCTGAATGGTTCTGTATGAATATGCAGTAAGTCACTGTAGCACCAGTGTGTGAGATAGAGTAGGAGGAATTAAATGCTGTGACACTAACTTAACCTGATAAATAGTAAGTAGGTCCCCAGCATAGAGATTTTACTCCTGACTTTACTGATGATGAAAGCTGGTTGGTGGTGGGCAGGTAGGGGATGAGGTTCGGTGACCAATTCCCAGTGTCTCAGTTCAGAAAGAATGATGTTTCTTGTGTGGATTTGCTCCCCACTGATGGGCTAGAGACTGCGCTGCTACATTCATACATGTGTGCCTGCCCCTCAGTCTGACCTTTGCAGCACATTAAAATGAGTGCAGGCTGGAATACTTGTGCAGTGATGTTTACATGGACGGATTGCAAGTAGGGAAATGATCAAATTTAAGAACTTAAAAAACAGTAACCTTCATGTACTTTCCCTGGCTGTAGTGGTGCTCATTAAACTGTGGTATATCAGTCAGGGAACTCTGCAGTCACAGACAGGAAGTAGCGATGCCCATTAAACTGTGGTATATCAGTCGGGGAACTCTGCAGTCGCAGACAGGAAGTAGTGGTGCTCAAACTGTAGTATATCAGTCGGGGAACTCTGCAGTCACAGACAGGAAGTAGTGGTCTTCATTAAATTGTGGTATATCAGTCCGGGAACATTGCAGTCACAGACAGGAAGTAGTGGTGCTCATTAAATTGTGGTATATCAGTCAGGGAACTCTGCAGTCGCAGACAGGAAGTAGCGATGCACGTTAAATTGTGGTATATCAGTCGGGGAACTCTGCAGTCGCAGACAGGAAGTAGTGGTGCTCATTAAATTGTGGTATATCAGGCGGGGAACTCTGCAGTCATAGACAGGATGTAGTTGTGCCCATTAAACTGTGGTATATCAGTCTGGGAACTCTGCAGTCACAGACAGGAAGTAATGGTGCCCATTAAACTGTGGTGTATCAGTCTGGGAACTCTGCAGTCGCAGACAGTAGGAAGTCCATGGAAGTTGTAAGAGGGGAGGGATTGGGCTGCCCATTACCAGGCTAGATTTGTGTGGTTAAAAAAAACACATTTCTGTGAAAATAAACCATACACATCTGTAATGCACATCAGCTTTTCACTTACAAAAGCTGCCTTTTTCTGTTCCCTTAACTACTATTCATGATAATAATGGTGTTTCAACAGCAGGAACAAGGAGTTTTTCACAGAGACTGGGGTGTCAGAAATGTTAAACTTTGGGACTAATGGTGATTCTTCATTTCCTATGCATCCATCCAAGTCGGCCATACTTTTGATGAAGCTGTCAGGATGAGAAGAAAGGTGACCAGTTTGTTATCACAGTCCTTTTTATTATCCAAGAATGAACAGGTTTGAAAGAGCATTTTAATATGTCTGGGCAGACTACTGGGAGTCCTCATAATGAGTCAAGACTCTGTGCTTACTAAGCGGACAACTTCTGATTCAGGGATATACTTCCATTTTGCTAACACACCCCAAACTAAGGTCACACAGTTGCCGTCTTCTGCCTTTCCAAAGATGCCAGCAGACCTTTAGATTTTCATCAGATGGATCACTGCAGTTGGCAGAGATGTGACATCCAGCCAGAATTCCAGAGCCGTGCACTCTCCCTCCTCTCCTGGGATGTTAACACATTTCCATTATAAAGGTGGCATGAGGTAGTATCATCTTCAGATGGGATACTTATGGCTCATAAGTGCAGATCCTGAATAGGAATTTACATGTTTACTCAAGGTCTAGTGTTCTCAGTTATCATCTCAAAATCTCAAACTGTTACTACTGCCTAAGATTATAAAAGTCCCTGTCCCTGATTTTGGCTCAAAATATGGGTCTGTTACTCATAATAAGTGCTTCATAAAACTGTCATGTGGAGAAATGAAGATGGGTTACACTTACAGAATGACAATAATTATAAATTTCTGAAAAGGCTTGCTAGTTCACATTCTCTCATCTTCTCCGGTTGATTGTACTGCTATTTTTAGAAAGTGCCGCTGATTAGTTCTGGATTTGTCATTTGATCCTGGATGTAAGAAAGAGGTTGAGAACTGTTACTGAATGATCTGACAGTTCGGCACGTACCTGTCTAATGTCCCCGATTGTGCCTCATTTCGTTTTGCTATGTCTCTCCTAAAATGCTCCATTTTTGTGATGAATCACTAATGGTAAGGTATTAAGAATATCATATTTCTTATTGTTTGGAAAATGCATGTTGATGTGAAACCTACCGTTCTGTTAATTTTTTTACCTGATTTAAGAGTAATAGTTTAAAAAAAAAAACTGTCTCTCATTTGGACCTTTTCCACTCATTGGTTTTAGTTTTGCCTGTGTTTCTTAAGCAAAGAAGTTGAGAGTTAGGGAAGTTATATGCAGCAGCTAGATGTTACACAACTGCTGTAACATTCTGTGAGCTATGCAAATACAACAACACAGACCAGTGTTTTCCATTATTACCTTTCAGATGTTCTTCATTAGATCACTGTTGCAGTAGTGTAAGCTATGTAGGTGATGTATCCTGACAAGGATCTGATGGCCAGACAGTTTCCAAAGCCTTAGGATGCTCTTCACATGTCCTAACTGCTGTAGAACTGAAGAAGAGAGGTATAACATCAGTGATTAGGGCGCCAAAGTCTCACTGCTTTCTTGACATATGAAGCATCCACTTTGCTGCGGCTTTGTGGGCTTGGAGGTCAGCTAGTGCTTCATGAAACCTAGGCAGATAAGTACTCCATTGAGGACTGCTTTCCATTTTCTGTGAAAAGGTATATCTTTTAGAAAGTGATATTATTTGTCGGGAGCTGTGGACAAGCTTTAGGGTGGATGACAGGTTGCTGTCGTAATTACCTCAAGTTTTACCTTTTAGCCCGAGGTTCCTGTCATAATTACCTCAAGTTTTACCTTTTGGTCTGGGGAAAGATTGCAAAGAATAAGGTTTTGCTATCCACTTGTCAGTCACTTTTTTCAGTAGAGTGATGGACTTGGTTCCTGGGTCCATGGATGTTCCCTTTGTGATCTGCAAGAAAAGTTGTTTGGGAGGCTTCACTTTTGAGTATGGCTTCATCTTTGTCTCGGCTGTCTGTGGGTAATTCTGCTGTGATTATATCTAGTTTCTCAGACTGTTTATCAGGTTCTCTCGGTCCATTTGTTACTGTTCCTCAGAAAACTACTAAGGACCAGGAGGCAGGCACATCCTCAGCAGCTGTTAGGCTGTCCTCTTTGGATAAGTGAGAACCACTCTTGTCAGCATCGGAGGAGGGACTGGACAAAGTGGTCCTTTGTGGAGCTGCTCTGAGGGCCTTGATTCACAGGAAAAGGATTGTTTTTTAGGGAGCTCTTTTTCAGTAGGGTCTCCCAGAAAAAGGAAGCATAGACTTAAGCATTTTCTCTTTCCTGTGTCCTCTTCAGCTAGGACTGACAAAAAGGATTGCCTGGGTTTTGCTGAATGTTTATTTAAAACATTTCAGTCTTTACATTCTGAGTCTTGTCTTCATTTAAAAAGGAGAAGATTGCTTCCATTCTCAGATTTTGATTCTCAGTCTGAGGGATGGGCATTTGACTTAGACCCTGTTTCTCAAGTTTCTACTCCATAGAGTGGAGAATCTTACTCTGAGGAATGCTTTTCTACACATTCCGCACCTAAAGAGTTGTCTTTTTCCTGATACTGTTGCCACATTGGAAAAGTTATTTTAGTGGGGAGTCCCATCAAAGATATTCCGATTTACTAGAGGTGGAGTTCCCTCAGTCTGCAGCTGTGTCTCATCTCTTGCCAGCATTTGAAGATGCTTATTTCCAAGTAGCAGTTTACCTGACCTTCAGCCACCTCTTCTCAAAAATTCTAATAAATTGTATATGATTGGCCAGACCCAGACATTTCTGTTTTCAAACCACTGGTTAGATCCTGCAGTACTTTCTCTTTCTAAACCATCATCTGCCAAACGCCTTATTTCAACTAACCCTATTCCAGTCTGAGAAGGCTGGGAATGCCTTTGATAGGTTTGAAAAGAACCTACACTTCTTCAGCCTTTGCTTTCAGAATGTTGAATTGTCAGCTTCTACTGGCTTCCTTTGACGATATGATACATTTAATTACTGGCCTTCCTTCAGCTAAGATTAAGACATCTCTGAATTATTTAATTTAGTCGTGGTCTCAGATAACTAAACACTGTCTAAAATGTTCCTCTGACAATGCTGACACCGTTTTTAGCGCAGCTGCCACTGAGCCACTGATGAAAATATTTGTCTGACTCCATTCTCAGAATTTACCAGAGGATGTGAAAACCAGGTTCCTGAATGTTCCCCCGGATAAAGATGCATTGTTTGGCCCATCTTCTGCTGAGATCACCTAAAGTATCTGATGAAAGGCAAAGTTAATTTTCAGAATCATCCAAATTTTCAATTCCCCATACCTAAGTTTAATAGAAAATTTCCTTCCAGTCCAGAATCCTTGTACAGGAAATAAAATAAGCAATCACATCAGAGCATCACAGATTTCATGCACTTTTTAAGATTTACTGTGTCTAGTTTACATTTTCAGTTTTCTGTCTTACCCCTTTTTGTTTACAGCAGCTTCAAGAGCATTTACAAAGTAATAACTTATTGCAAGTTACAGGGCATTCACATTTAGACAAATCGTTCCATATTTAGACAACTTCCTATATTTTTGCAGACTCTTAGAATGTCTTTCTTGAGTAAAGAACCTTTTTTCCCAGTCTGGATTTTAAGTGAACTTAGAGAAATCCTCTCCCGTTCCATCTCATATGATAGTATTTCTATGATGATTTGCTACTAGCACATGTCTAGATATAGCCCTTATGATGGCTTTTCTTCCTAAGGAAAAAATAGTGTTCAGCAAGGAACAGTTTATGACATTTTTCAAACAGATTCTGAAAACTGTCAGAGAATATCTCAGGATTTTAGGTTACAGTGTGTCTGCAGTTTTCATGATTCCTTTAGCCAGACTTCACATAAAAATTTTTTTACAGTTCATCAAATGAGTTTGGACTGAGCAGCAATATTTTCTATCCTTTCAGATCCCAATGTTGGTGTTTATAGAAAAGGAGATTTTCTGGTGGGTGAATGAGTTGTCTGTCAATCCAGGTCTCTCGTTTTCCCTTCCAGTCTCTTCTCTGTCTGCATCCGCAGATGCCTCATACTTTGCTTGGGGAGCTGTATCCAAAGTGGTGAGAGTTCAGGGTCCCTGGGTCAAGCAAGAGACATTGAAACACATAAATGTCAAAGAAATAGGTTTATAAGTACATAGAATAGTACTAGGCTAATTGCCCTTGTGGGCCATTTTAAGCCTAGCCAGTTATCCCATTGGAGAATCAAACCCTGCTGATGACTAATAAATGCTGTCAAATCTCTAAACCATCTTAGGATTCCAGGCCTTTTACTGGTGATCACAGACAACACCATAGTGATGTTAGTACATAAACAAATAGGGGGAACCAGATCCTACACTCTTAGCAGACTGGAAATGGCGGCCTAAGCACTAGCACCTCAGCAGTCTGTCCCTCTAGCCTATATGCATTTCATCAGTGTAGAACATTGTGGCAGACAATCTGAACAGGACCAGGACAGAGCCCCATGAATGGAAATTGCACCTAATGGTCTTCTAGGAATTGATCCAGCTATGAAACCCCCCTCAAGTTGATCTTCTTGCCTCCATTCATAACAGACAAAGTAATTCTGCTCTGGGATTTCATGCACAAAGGCCTGGAAAACGGGTGCCTTCTCATTCCCATGCTTGGTGATTTTTTTATATGTATTTTCTCTAATAAGTACGGTTCTTCTAACTATCCAGAAGGACTCTCCAAGGCTAATTCTGGTAACTCTGTTATGCCCTAGGCAGCAATGGTTCTCCCTTCTTTTAAAAATGGCAAAGGGCATTTGCCACACGTTTCCTTGCAGGATAGTCTGATTCACAAAATAAACCATACCACCCAATCTCATTTGCAAACATTATACATTATAAACTATGCTGACAGAACTGTAGCTGCAAACATTATACATCACTTATAATATATCCAGTCATTGTCAGTCAAAGATTGCATAGCCCATTCAATTCCTGCCTTCTTTTAAACCTTGTTCCTCCTCTGCATGTATTGATCCCACACTTCTCATTTTTCTTATGTAATTTGCTCCTACCCTTTTCTAAAGATCCCTATTCCAGTTGTTTTATCTCTGTTACTATATTTACTACTTGTAGTAAAGTTGATTTAGATTTTGATTTCAATTTTCTAGTAATTGCATTTTTTGGCAACCATTATAATTAGACTCAGCAAGACCTTATTGTCTAGGTAATTCTGATTCTGTATCATAGCTCAAAAATAGTTTCTTTAGTTACATCAGTTTGCTCACCCAGCATCTTTGACAGAGCAGTCTGCAGGGAATCTTTAAAGTCAGCCAACTCGTTATACTCCCAGAAAATATATTCCCAGTTATTTCTTTCTTCCCCATCACACCTCCAACATTTGGTGTCTACCTGAGGAAAAATTTTTGGAGTCTACTTGGGGTATAAACATACCTATGTAAACACTTCCAAGCAAAGATCCTAAATCTTTTAGAGGTTTTTGCATATTTGTGAGACATACATATATCCCCTCATTGTTTCTTTGTGAATTGCTTATCCAATCTCTCTCTTTCCAATCCTTTCTAACCTCCCTGATTTATGCTTGTGGTTATCATGCAGTATTTTATATGCTCTACTAATTACTCCTTTTTAACAGCAACGTCTAGATTATACTAAAACTTCTGCCACTACCAGCCTTTTGTTTAGGACCCCCTATTTCTTTCTCTTTGCCTATACTTGGATATTGATCTTTGATAGGGGAGGCAATCTCTAACCTGCAGTCCAAGTAAGATCTTGACATCTTCCCAGTCTGTTACCTTGCCCATATCGGTTCATAGGTAGGTACTAGGCTGTTGGCCCTAGTGCCTATATAAGCCTAGCCAAATGGTACCCTGGCTTTTGCCACCCAAGAAAATTATTTTCCTTTGCCTCTGTCAAGCAGAGCCACAGAAGTGATCCCCGGGGTGAATTTCCTATCTCCCATCCAATCATCAAGATTTTTCTTGAAGAGTGCTAATGAGGAGCTTTGTTTGATATAGATAGGTAGAAAAAATAAATAAATAGCCCTTGCAGGTCTTGAACCCAGGACCCTGTACACTATAGTCACAGTAGTTAACCAGTAAGCCATCACAGCAATTTTATCTGGTTCCTTTGCCAGTTTTCTCCAATAAATTCCAGCCCCCTCTTGCCTTTTGTCTTTATCCCTAATTTCAGTCATCCCTATTGGCAGAATGTCCTTTCTCCATTCACCTGTTAGCTTAGCTCTTAGAATACTTTCTGCTACCTTATGAATATAATATTCAAATGTCTGCATCCAAAATCCCAGTTTCTCCTTCTTTCTTGAACTTTCTCATGTTTCAGCATCATCTCTTTCCACTTTGAATTATAGTTTTTTGCTTGTGCAGTGTATAGGAGCCTTAATTGTGCTGCTCTGAAATACCCCTTCAAATCGGGTAATTCCAGTCCACCCTGTTGTATTGGAAGAATAAGCTTATCCCACTTGACACTTGTCATCTTCCCCTCCCAGATAAAATCCTTCATCTCTTTATTAATTGCTATCCACAACTTCTCCTCTGTTTGATAAAGATATGCCTGACCCTGTGTATAAGACTAAACAGATTAAAAACATTTTAACTGTTTGTGTCTTACTGTCCATATTGTATAACAGAGCTTCCATTTCTCACTTTTTGTATTATGTTTTGTTTAATCTCTTCCCACATATCCTTAGTTGCCACACTGGAATCATTTTTAATCCATACTCCTAAATGCTTCATTTTATCATGTCCCCATAAGTATGGATATCGCTGAACCAATTCGTATGTGGGTACATAATTTACCACTATTGCTTTTGTTTTAGCTTCATTAATGTTGTATCTCGAAAATATTTGAAACTGTCTCAATATGTTCCACAGAACTGTAATCTTCCTTTCTGGTTTTGTCAGGTATAAAGTAATGTCATCTGCAAATAGAGTCAGCTTTTCTTGACTGCCATACCAATTATATCCTTGAATTTATGAGTCCCTTATTTTCTTTGCCAGTGGTTCTAAATATAATACAAACAACAAAGGGGAGAGAGGACCACCCTTGCTTAGTTCCTCTGGTCAGGCAGAGATTATCAGAGAGGACCCCTCCCACTTTAATTTTCACCTCTGATCCTTCATATATCCTCATAATCAACCTTATAATTTTATCAGGGAATGCAACTGCTTCCATTGTTGTGCATATGAAGTCCCAGCTTACTCTGCATCAAGTCCACCACCAACAGTGGTATTTTCTTGCATTCTGCTTCCCTTTGGAGAGAGGGGAGAGAGGACCACCCTTGCTTAGTTCCTCTGGTCAGGCAGAGATTATCAGAGAGGACCCCTCCCACTTTAATTTTCACCTCTGATCCTTCATATATCCTCATAATCAACCTTATAATTTTATCAGGGAATGCAACTGCTTCCATTGTTGTGCATATGAAGTCCCAGCTTACTCTGCATCAAGTCCACCACCAACAGCGGTATTTTCTTGCATTCTGCTTCCCATTGGATCATTATCAGTGTTCTGTTAATGTTGTCAAATTTTTTCCTCCCCTCCACAAAACAGCATTGATCCTTATCTAGCAATTTTGACATTACTTTTGCCATTTTTTAGCAATTATAGACATAAACAATGTATAATTTATAGTTTAATATTGAAATGGGCCTATATGAAGCTGGGTCTGATGGATCATTTCTCTCTTTAGGTTTTACAGCTACAACCACTTTGTTCCAGAATGTTGGTACTTCTCCTCCTATTAAAATACTGTTAAACAAAACCTTCCAGATCTTTATCAGTGTCCCCCCCCCCCAGCTTCCAAACTTCCATATATCACCTATTCCTGGGGACTTTTCTGTAGATTGGTTATACATCACCATTTTTATCTCATCTCCTCCTATCTTAACTGTTAGAAATTGAGCCACCTCTACCTCTAATCTTGGCGTATTTAATTCTTCCATGAACATTTCCATTTATACCTTTTCTTGATTTCCATATTTCTCTGCTTTATACAGACTTTCATAGAATTTCCAAAATATTTCTAATACTTCTATAAGATCTCATTATCCTCCTTTGTTATAGGGTGCCTAAACTTGGTGACAGCCCATCCTACCTTCCTGAGTCATTGCACTAAATTTTTTTGTGCTTTAGAGCTGTTGTCAAAACAGTTGTTTAACAGCAAACTTTTTAAACTTGTGCATATTATCGAGGCAATCCTTTATTTTCTGTTCAGCATTCTATAGTTGCTCCTCTTCTTGTTCTGTGTGATGCCCCCTATTTTGAAAAGCTTTAACATTTGCCAGTGCCTCTAAATAATCCTTTTTACTTCTTAACCATATTTCCCTTTGCTTTATTTTTACACTATTTTTATACTCCCCTTTAATTTTATCCCACTTCCTAGCTATATTTTCAGAAGAAATTTCTGTCTTCTCTTAATAGCTCCTGAATAATTTCCAACATCCATTCCTTAAATTCCTCTCTTTTCAACAGATAGGTGGGAAAGTGCCAGTGGCTCATTTTTCTTTCATTACCCTGCGTTTTTATATTAGTTATTATTATTATTAGTTATATTAGTTATTATTGGCACATGATCTGAAATGGTTATTGGGTGTGTATCAAGACCTTCAATTAAAGAATTCCTGTGAAATGTAAATTCTGTTTATCCTAGCCCAGTTGTGTCTATATTAGATACTCGAACAGGTGTTTCATCGAACGCCTCTTCATCGACCCGTAAACCACGAAAACACAAAACAGCAAATGTGCATATATGCGATTTCTTTCCCTGGGAAAGAAATTGTTTACCCTAAACAAAAAAACACATCACTACAAACAATACAAAGTAGGGAGCTTCACCCCCACACCCCCCAACATGGGGGGTCTGGGCCCCCCACACACCCCCTAACTAAATATACCAACTCCAAGATCACAATACAGTTGGGAAAACGGCAAAGTAACAGAGGTGGCCAAGTGATTTATTTCCCAGGGAAAGAAATCGCTTATATGACCGTTCACTTTTTGTGTTTATGTTATTTAATGATCAATGAAATGCCTCTTCGAGTATATAATAGGAACTTGCCTAGTTTTTGTATCTTTTGGAATAATATGTAAATTCACTCTGAACTCCTAGTACTGAATTCACATCTTCCATGCCATATATATTTTCATATATTTCTTTAAAAGTCTACCCTCCTTTGTTATATTATCCCTTTTGGGCCCCCAGACACATCTTCACTATTGTTTCCAGTTCCCTTCTGAAAGCTGATTATTTCTCCCAGAATTTTCTTAAGCTCCATTATAGCAGTTTTTAATGGAATATAAATGCATGCCAGTGTAGGCGTCTTCCCTTGCCAGTAGCCCCTTCGTACTACAACTCTACCATTATTGCCTTTTTATCCTCTTGCAATTAATGTAAGTTTTCCTCTCTTCCTATGCCATAGATATTTCACTAACTTACCATCCTGAAACCCTTTCTTTATCAAATTCACATGTTCAGTTCTTTCCAGGTGTGTCTTCTGTAGCTTAGCTATTTGCACTCTATAGTTTTTTAATCTAGTTCATTACTATTTCTTTTTGTATTTGTCTGTGAGACCATTAACATTTAAAGACATTATAGAAAGCTTCATATTTTTTGAGAGATTATTATTCCTACCTTTTGTATATAACAGCTTTTTTTGTTAGATGTCTAATTTCAGATGTTGTGTTACATGTATGTACCGTTTGGCAGGTTAATATTTTATACAGTTGTTTCTTGTCATCTCCATTTGAGTCTATGTCACTTCTTACAGAACGTTTTACACACACACACACACACACACACACACACACACACGCAAAATATGCCCCTAAAACCTATTAACTTAATAATAACATAGAAAACTGTGTACTTATTCAAATGCTGTTTTGTCCTCCTAATAGGTACAGATGTAACAAACTTGACAGCCACACACACATATTCGAGCTAACCTTAAACAAAGGTTATCCAGGCTAAGATGCACGGTATAGCCTGTGATTCTATTAAGTGCTGCCTGGTTTTGTCTTATCTTTATAGCTCTCTCAGCAGGGAAACACTTAAATGCATTCATAAAACATTTTCTCCAAGCCATTTTCCTTTATCAAATTGTCTACTAGAGACATGAGTACCAGACACAAAACTCTTTACTAGAAAAAAGCCTTATAATATTCAGTATTATTTTTCATTTGCTTGCTTTCTCTTAAAAATTGTTACTAGATTATGCTAGTGGCCTTAACCCAGTCATTCCCTTATGCAACAATGAGAAAAAGCACACTATTTTTTTTTGTCATGCTCTTTTAAACAGATATTTTTTTTACATTGCAGTGCCTACATTTCTTAAAATTGAACAAGGAGAAAGAAACAAAAAGAAAAAAGAAAAAACAAAGCACCTGTTTACATTAGTATCCCCATTATACTTAAAATAACTGAAAAAACTTTATAACATGCAAAGAAAATCATGCACCATTTAAATAGTACTATTAAGAAAAAAAATGTTTTACTTCTATTCAACTTTCTCCCCTCTCCTGAGTATTTTTCTGAACATAAATGACATGAGGTACGGCATATGCTTTAGAGTTGCATACAAGTTTAACAGAGGCCAGTGTTTCCAGATTTTCTTTTTCTGTCACATTTTACAAATTTTGTCATTGTTTGTAGTCCCACATTTGTCAGTTTCCAAGTTGTTGATTTTACTCTCCAAACATTAATGATATGAAGTAAGGCATATGCTTTAGAGTCCCCTACAAGTTTAGCAAAGTCCAAGAGAGTCCAATATTTCCAGATTTTCTTGTTCTATTCCTGCTCATCTCTTTCTCCCAAACCCTGTCTGCTTCATTTCCAACTTATTCTCAGTTCTTCTCGAAAGAAGAAGAAGATTATCAGAAGAACAAGAAGCAGAATCTCATTCTGTTTCACAGCTCACTTTTTGTTGGACAACCTTTTGTATTTTTTTCTTAGCATGTACTTCCTCAAAAAATTATTTTATTCCTCCAGGGGAACATTTTTTGAAGATAGCTGGGTACAGCAGTTTGAATCTCATGTCTACTACTCGACATTCCCTAAATCTGCCTGGTGTACAATAAGTAGTCATTTTCCCCAACCACTCTGCTGTCTCCCACTTTTAGTATTTTGTCCTTCTACCACAGTTTTGTCAGAATCAACTCCTGCTGGTAAGATTGCATCTTTGCTATTAAAGGCCTAGGTTATTTTCTGCATAGCCAGATTTGGAACATACACATGATGTCTCCTTTCAATTAGCAGTTCCTGTTGTGGAATACCAGACCAGTTCCTTATTTGTACTTTCATAAAATGAATAGTCTTTTCCTTCCAGCTTCTCAGGTAGAGCAGAAAAGCTAAGGTTTTCCCTACGTGCTGTGTCTAATTCTATTATTTTTTGAAACATCTCTTCTTGTGCAGTCTCATATTCAGCTAGCCTTTTCTGCATTTTGACCTCCAAGTTGTGCAGTTTTATCACCTTATCTGACTATCTGTAAAGCTTCTTCCATTTTTTCCAGTCTTTTATTGTTTGAGTTGATATACTGTTTCATGTATTTTAAACAGGTCTGTGTGCACTTGCCTTATAACTTTCCTCTAGTTTACTGGAAGTCATGTCCGGAGCTTGCACTGCTTTTTGCTAAACCGCTACAGTACTTTTTCCAGTCAGTTTTTTTCATCACTCTTTGTAGCTGATTTTCATTCAGGTCCTCTGTATTTCTTTTTTCCTGGCATCTAGGCAGTACACTTACTAGCCAGTTACTGAAATTTATCCAGAAATGTAGGTCCACTGGCTTTCTCTGCTAAGTTTCTCTTTTCACACTGGGAGAGCTAGAATTAAGCTGTTAATCAATGTGCAGCCATCTTGGAAGTCCAATCAACCCCAGCCTTCAGTTTCTTCACATCACCGCCTGTATGATAGACTTTTAATGCCTTTTAGGCACGTTTTCTGAGGGCATGTAGCAGATATTAAAGGAGGCTAGTAGAAAATCATATATGGCTAAGTGGAAAATACTTTCTAGTTGGTGGAAAAAGAAGAAATAGGATTCTTTTGAAGTTTAGACACCTCTGGTTCTACAATATTTTTTGTGAGTTACTATCCTCTGGACTTTCTTGCTCTTCTGTCAAAATTTACTTCTCTGCCATCTCTGCTTGTCTGCCTATGGATCCCTCCTTTCTACCCTGCCTCAAGAGATACAGTCTTTGAAAGGGGTTTTACATATCCATTCAGCTAAATGACTGGTTGCCTTTTATGGGGAATCTTAATTTTGTAGTGGAGATACTTGAACATTTTCTGTTTGAACCTGCTCATGAGCCTGGTTTGAAGTTCTTATTTTGGAAAACAGTATTACTCATTGCTCTGACGTCTGCAAGAAGAGTATCTGACTTACAAGCTCTTATATTAATTCAAACCTATCTCATTTTCACAAAGGTAAGTTAACTTACAAAATCAATTCTTCCTTTATGCCTAAAGTGGTTTCAAAGGTTACATTCAGCCAGGCTATTCATCTCCCTGTTTATTTTCCAAAACCAACAAGTAAAGGAGGAAGAATTCTGTACACATTGAATGTCCACAAGTAACTCGGATACTACATTGACATGGAAAAAAATCTTTCAGGAATTCTAATGAAAAGATTATTCCTATGAATGTAATAGAAGGGGTCAGTCAGTGTCCAAACAGACAGTTTTCAAATCATATGCTATTGATTTTTGTTATTCACACCCATAACGAATCACTTTCAGGCAAAATCAGGTCCCACTCCACAAGGGCTTTGACTGTTTCTGTGGCTTCTTGGAAAAGAGTAGGCTGTAGGAACACTCTAGAGGGATCGATTGAGCGGGCCAACTGCCTCCCGCTGGTGGAGGGCCCCCGTGCTGTGGCTGTCCGGGTCACTGTGCACAGGTTGCACTTCTCCTCCCAGGAGAGAGGCGAGGGTCAGGGCGTAGAGCGATTTGTACCCCACTGGGTCAAGTTGAGGTGAGACTGACTAGCCCGGGCAAAGGCGAAGAGGTCCTGTTATGCACCGCCAACCCCTGAGCACAGGAGGTCCGCTCTGTCTCTCAGCACCATGCTGTCCTGTGACCCATGACCAGCACCTGGGGTGTCACCTCCATAGGGGAGAGGGACCCCTCCTGTCAGCAGAGGTGTGCGATTCTAAAGGCAGCAACATGGCCTTCTGTGCACATGTTTACCAAGCATGACAAACTGGATGCTGTCTCTAAGTCAAGAGCAGGCTTTGCTAAGACTATTCTCCAAGGGCAACTGGACTCTGGTACTCCTCCCTCCTCTTCCCATTCCTTCTAATCTCTGGCATCCATCCCATATAGCTTAAGCTACTGCAACAGTGATCTAATGATAAATATATAGTTATAAACTTGACATATAACAGTAGATGTTCGACTAGATCAATGTGGTAGTGTAAACAGCCTCCCTCTTTCCCCATTCTTTTGCTGTTTTTTATGCCAGGGTGTGGGTTGTCATTCCTTTGTTCTCGTAGTACATACCTGTTTAGGGCTCTAGCCACCCAAGATCTGAAAGTTTGGCACACTAACCACTGCCTGTATACCACTTTCCTCAACCCTACAGTGATTTGGAAGGCTTTGGAAGCTAACTAGTCTTCTGATCCTTGTCATGAAATATCCCCTATGTAGTTTAGGCTACTGCAACTGTTATCTATTTTAACATCTGTTTTTATGTTGTTTCCTTGCACAACTGTATTTTATTTTTTGCCATAGTAAATGTGCTCAGGTCATATGTGCTGTGTAGTCATTAGTCCTGCACCAAAGTTGCTCTTTTAGACTTCTAGAATAAGCAAACAGATATATTTTCTTACTTTATGTTAGTACATCGCTGTGCCTATTGTTAGGGTGTTTACTTTAGTCAGGAACTTTCTGATACCTGTAGATGGAGTATTGTATTGTATGCCTACCCAAAAAAAGGTTTGTTTTTGTATGCAGTTGCCAGATCCCTTACAAAAGACTTCCATTTTTAGTGTCTGCACTGCTTTTGACCCAAGCCAGTTTGGACAGCCACAGACTTCAATCCAACACGAAACAAACTGCCATGTTTGTTGAGTATCAGCAGCCTCCCAGGAGTCATCCCACTAAAAAGAAAAATATATATTAAAGTATAAAGTATATATAAAATTCCTTCCCCTAGATGATGCAGTCACATATTTTAACAATACATTCCTTACCATACTTGACTCTCATGCTCCCAAGCGGGCATCTAGAATCAAAACACAAATAGCACCATGGCTAACCACAGAGACTAAATCCAAAATAACTAATAGAGACAAAGCATGGGTCAAGTGGCGTACTACTAAGTTACTCCTAGATCGCGTTAACTTCCAGCAAATAAGAAACGAAACTAAAAAGGCCACCACACTAGATAAGAAAAAATACTTTCACCATCTGCAACACAAGCACAAAAACAACCCTCAAAAGTTCTGGGCAGGCTTAAACAAACTTCTCCAACCAGGCAAATCCACCACTCCTACCCCAGGAACTCTATCTGATAAGAACCAAGAAGAAGTAGCCAACAATTTTAATACCTTCTTCACCGAAACCATTCAGTCCTTAGCTAACCAACTACCTGCTCCCTCTATCACTCCAAAAAATGCCACATGCAACTCCCTACTGTCTTTTAACCTCCAACCCATATCCACCTCCTTTATTCGATCCCTATTGAAAAAACTAAAGCCAACTACCCTTTCAGCTGATCTTCTCCCAGCTGAATATCTGCAAATAGCTGCGGATGTCATAGCCTATCATATCTCGATCTTAATTAACAGAACTATTACTGAGGCCACAATCCCAGCAATATGGAAAATATCCTATGTCATACCTATCCATAAAGGAGGCGTATCCACTGAACTCTCAAACTATAGACCAATAGCCATACTATCACCACTTGCCAAAATCATGGAAAAGTGTGTGCATAACCAACCTATGTCCTATCTCATCCAGAGCAAGCTATTAACCGACTCTCAACATGGATTTAGACCCCATCATAGCACGACTACTGCCCTCCTCTCTTTTACCGAGAAAATAAACTTTAACTGGAATAACAAAAATATATCCTCGGCTCTCTTCCTGGATATGTCGAAAGCCTTCGACATGGTAAACCACCAGTTACTCCTTCAAACTTTGGAAACCCTACATCTAGACACCCTAGCCCTAAACTGGTTTCAAGCCTACCTCTCGGGCAGACAACAGGCAGATGTTCTTCATCTCACATTGCTGCAGTCCTTACACTTGGGTAGTCCGCTGTCCTCGGTCGGCCCGAATATCAAAGTATAAGGCTGACGTCGGTCAAGGCGCATTTGACTGACATCAGGACGTCAGGGTACAAATGCGCATGACCGACGTCATATCCCCAGTCTTTTTTGCCGCGTGGTCCGATGCAGAAGCAGCGTTGCAAGTGCCGTTCGGCGTTCTGAAATTTTTCGAATTCGGAGTTTCAGACCGAGTCAAAGTTGGCTAAGTACCCCGTTGGGGAATATTTTAGTTTTTTCTTGCCTCAGTGGTTTACCGGATGTCAGAAAAAGTGAATAACTGTATTTCTTGTGGGAAACAGATACCGCATAGAGATTATAATACTTTGTGTATTCCTTGTTTAGGGCCTGAGCACGACGTTGTTGGGTGTCGCTCTTGTGCTAGATTCAATAAACGCACTATAAAGAGAAGGTTAGATTGTGCCAGGTTAGTCTTCGAAGCGGTGCAATTATAAAATGCCGTCGGATGCTCCGGCCCACTTCTTCAAGAAGCGCAAGGACAAAGCAGCTAAGCCTAGGTTAGAAGAACCGTCCGCGGACGCCGGTTCTTTAGAGGTGTCGGTGGAGCGGTGGTTCCGCTGGAGGTTTCTTTGGAGTCCCAGGGAGAGACTTTGTTATTGCAGGATGTGGCCTCTCAGGAGGCAGGTCAGGCTGAAGGGGCTTCTCAGGTTACTGTACTCCCCTCCCTTCCTAGGGTGGTTAGGCCCTCTCCTTCTGTTTCCAAGGCTTCTCCCAGAGGCAGGCCAGGTTTAGCTTCAGTTGGTGTCACCCCTAGTTCTTCAGGAACTGTGCCCAAGAAGCATATGCTTAAAATGGCAGAAGATTTGATTACTTTGATTAGAGGTTCTTTGCCCCCTCCTGATAAGAGACCTAGGGTGGAACCTGAGCTAGGGAGTTTTGAGCAGGCTTCGGATGTTTCAGAGTCTTCGGCTGAAGACTTGCAGGAGTATTCTCCTTATTCTGATTCTGATGTGGATGATTCTACTCCTTCTGCTTCTCCTCCTGAGGATTTTTCTTTTCAGAGACTCTTCATTCCATGAGGGAGCATTTTAAGTGGGAAGGTCAGGACTTCTCTGATTCCAGGAAAAGGCTTAGGGAATTTTTGTTTTTACCCCAGCATAGGCCTTTGGCTATACCTCCTGTTCTGGATGTGGTGGAGGATGTTTTTGCAGAGGCTTCTCTTAATCCTGATTCTTTGCCTCCTGCTCCTGTTAAACCGGATAGGTATTACAGGGTGCCTGAAGCTCATAAGTATCTTTTTAAGAGTCCTAGGGCAGACCCAGAAACTGTTAGTCAGGGGCCTAAAGGTGTTAAGGCTTCTGTTGTCAAAATCCGGTTCCTCCAGATAAAGAGGCCAGGGCTTTGGATAGATGGGGAAAGAAAGTTTATACTTCTTCCACCCTAGCTATGAGGGCTTTGAATTGCCAGTTTCACATGTTGAAATACCAAAACTATCTTCTTTCACAATTGAAGTCTAAGGTAGATGCTCTGGCGGAAGGTATTGAGTGTAAAGAGTTACAAGATTTAGTACATGTTTCTGAACAGGTGGGTAAGCATTCTTTGCAATGTGGTTTTGATGCTGTACAGGCCTCGTCTAGGGTGGCTGCCACTGGGTCAGTTCTTCGCAGGCACGCCTGGCTGAGGGATCAGAATTTATCTGACCATGTTAAGACAAGGATTTTAGATGCTCCTTTACAATCTGATGTGTTGTTTGGTTCTCCTGTTGAGGCAGTCTTAAAGAAAATGGAAGACAAGGCTAAGTCTATGCAGACTGTTAAAGATTTTTGCAGGTTCAGCCTCCAGTTTAGTAGAAATTGGCCTACCAAGGGGTTGGACGTATCCTTCTTATGATTCCCAGTCTAGGGGTAGGTCTAGACGTGGTAGGGGCAGAGCTCAGGGCTCTTTCAGGCCTAGAACAGGGAGTTCACCTGCACAGTCTTCGGGTGAGGGCAGGGGTCAGTCCTTTCGTAAACAGACCCAATGACCTACCTTTTCAGCTGCCAGAGCCTTCTCGTCTGGCAGCACCTTTGGGAGGAAGGTTGCCACTTTCAGGAAAATTGGAGTTTAATTACCCAAGACAGATGGGTACTGGATATCATACACCACGGTTACAGGTTTTATTTCCATACCTTGCCTCCTTTCAAAGGCATGCCGGACGTTCCTCCTCAGCAAAGAATAGAGGCTCACAAACAAATTTCTCTGTTACTTCAAATAGGGGCCATACAGCCGGTCCCTATGCCAGAAGTGGGCCTAGGATTTTATTCTCGCCTGTTCCTAGTACCAAAGAAAGGGAACACGTGGAGACCAATTTTGGATTTATCTACCCTCAACACTTATCTGGACATTCCCAAGTTCAAAATGTTGACGTTACAACAGCTTTTACCTCTGCTGGGCAAAGATAATTGGATGGTAACTTTGGATCTCAAGGAGGCTTACCTTCATGTTCCTATCAGACTGAGTTGCAGGAAGTATCTGCGTTTTCGGGCTGGGACTTCTCATTATCAGTTCTCTGCATTGCCCTTTGGCTTATCTACTGCTCCCAGAGTGTTCACGAAAGTTCTGGCTCCAGTGATAGCTTTCCTCAGGCTAAAAGGAATACAGATCTATCCTTATTTGGACGATTGCCTGATTCTGGCTCAAGGAAGGACGAGCTTCTTCATCATTTGGAATATGTGATAGCAGTGCTAAGATGCCTGGGGTATTCTGTGAACGAAATAAAGTCCAGTCTAGTACCCTCTCAGGACATGTGCTTTCTGGGTGTAAGACTGAATACAGCATCCCAGATGGCCTTTTTGACCCCGGACAAACAAAAGAATCTTTCCCTTTACTTTCATCAATTGTCTCATCAGTCCAGGCTGACTGCAAGGACAGTCCTTCAAGCCTTGGGGTTCATGGCATCTTGTATTCTGGTGCTTCCCAATGCCAAACTGCATATGAGGAAGTTACAATGGTATCTCAAAAATGTATGGACACAGCACTGCCAGGATCTGGACACTGTCATTCAAATAATACCTTGCATTCAAAAGGAATTGTTGTGGTGGGCTCAGGAATGTCACCTAAACAAGGGACTCTGTGACCCGGCCAGAGGCGAGTCAGATTCTAACGACAGATGCCTCAGACAAAGCTTGGGAGCTCATCTGAATGGAAAGTGGATACAAGACAAGTGGCCTGCCAGACTACAACATCTACATATCAACTTGAAGGAGATGTTAGCAGTCCAGTTTGCATTAATAGCTTTCAAGGATTTACTTCTTCCAGGGCAGGTGTTGATTCTAACAGACAACACAACTGTCATGTGGTACATCAACAAGCAAGGGGAACAGAGTCTTATCCTCTATGCAGGCAAGCAATGATTTTGTGGGAGACTGCTCTCAGTTTACAGCTAAATCTTCAGGCAAGGTTTCTGCCGGAGCACAGAACTCCTTAGCAGATGTGTTGAGCAGGCAATTATGGATCCCCACGAGTGGAAATTGGATCCTCATGTATTTCAGAAATTGACAGTGTCATGGGAACTCCAGACATAGATCTGTTCGCTTCTCCACTAAACCACCAGCTGCCAAAGTTTTGCACGAAAGGTTTCATCCCACAGCTTGGAAAGTGGATGCTCTTTCTTTCAATTGGAGCAATCTTCATGTGTATGCCTTTCCACCTCTGCCTCTCCTCCCAAAGGTACTACTAAAGGCCAGACAGGACAAGCCAAGGATGATTTTGATAGCTCCAGATTGGCCTCGACAGCATTGGTACCCATTACTGAGAAGCCTGGTGCGGGAGCCTCCATGGCCTTTGCCTTGATTCCACACCTGTTGTCTCAGGAGGACAGTCATTTGCTCAATGTCAAGCTTCACTCTCTTCACCTAACAGCCTGGCATATTCTGTTTTGAACCATAGTGGGTCTCAACTTCCACAGCAAGTTTTGAATGTTATTTTGGAAGCTAGAAGGCCTAGTACAAGGAAAGTGTACGCAGATAAATGGAAGAGATTTTTATTTTGGAGTGCAGCAAAGGATTTTGATGTTTCTGAGCCTAATTTAAGTGTGGCTCTTCAATATCTTACTGAGTTACTGGACAAAGGTTTGTCCTTCTCTTCTATTAAGGTTCATGCTGCAGCAATTTCGGCTCACTATGATTGTGACCCACCATTGTTTTCTCATCCTTTGTTCAAGCAATTTCTTAGAGGGCAAAGAATATAAGACCCCCACGAGAGCTCCTACTCCTGCTTGGGATCTCAATTTTGTGTTGGAGAAACTTACTCTACAACCTTTTGAGCCTGCAGCTACTACCGAGTTGAAATATTTATCATGGAAGACTGCTTTTTTGTTGGCCATTACCTCTGCAAGAAGGGTTTCTGAGTTGCAGGCCCTTATGGCGGTTGAGCCTTTCTTAATTTTCCATAAGGATAGGGTATCTTTACGCACTAATCCTTCCTTTATGCCTAAAGTGGTTTCTAGTGTGGCTTTAAACCAAACTATTCATTTGCCTACTTTTTATGCAAATCCCCAAAATAAAGGGGAAAAGATTTTGCACACTTTAGATGTACACAGGCAGTTGCGATATTATTTGGACAGAACTAAAGGGTTCAGGCAGTCTCAGCAGTTATTTGTTTCCTTTGCTTTGAGTTCTCAGGGCAAGCCTGTGTCAAAACAAACTATTTCTAAGTGGATTGGGTTTTGCATTGCTTTCTGTTATTCCCATCATGGCAAGGAGATTCCAGCTGGGATTAGGCCTCATTCCACTAGGGCTACTGCCACTTCACAGCTTTTTTAAGGGGGGTGGCAACTAAAGATATTTTGGAGGCAGCTACTTGGAGTTCAGTGCATACTTTCTCTAGGCATTACCACCTTCCACTTTATTCTAAATCTAGGGCTGGTTTTGCCACTGCTATTTTGCAGGGCATTTTGGCAGCTCCTGCTTCCTTATAGTTTTGCCATCCTCCCTTACCTCTGCTTTGGGATTCTACCCAAGTGTAAGGACTGCAGCAATGTGAGATGAAGAACATAGTACAGTTTTGTACCTACCATAAATGTAGATGTTCGAAGATCCACATTGCTGCAGTCCAATTTACCCTCCCTCCTTCCCCTCTGTAGTTAGAGGCGGGTGTGTGAGTTGGGTTGTCAATATGGTGTATATTGTATATATTGTACATATTTTTAGTGCAAGGGTGGTTGGTTGGTTGTTTGCTGTCTTTTGGTTTTGACCTTTCTTTTTAGGGTCTTCTGACATCTGGGGCAAGAAAAGACTGAGGATATGACGTCGGTCATGCGCATTTGTACCCTGACGTCCTGATGTCAGTCAAATGCGCCTTGAACGACGTCAGCCTTATACTTTGATATTTGGGCCGACCGAGGACAGCGGACTACCCAAGTGTAAGGACTGCAGCAATGTGGATCTTCGAAATCTACATTTATGGTAGGTACACAACTGTACTTTATGTGGCAGAACAAGCTCTCCTGCCTGCTACCTAACACCATAGGTGTTCCTCAAGGGTCCATATTAGGACCTCTTCTCTTTTCAATATTCATAAATGACCTCCACTCAATTATCCCTGAAGCCACCTGCATCCAATATGCAGATGACTCAACTCTCTTATGTTCCAATCCCATCCTAGATAACCTTCTAACAACTACCCAACACAGCTTTACCATAGTTAAAAATTGGCTCACTGACCATCAACTCATTCTAAACCAAAGAAAACCAAACTACTTCTCTTCTACCCAACTAACAAAATGCCTATCACACAATTCACTATACAATCCAAGGGCGGCACAGTGGTGCAGTGGTTAACATTGTCACCTCACAGCAAGAGGTTCTCCAGTTCGATTCTCGGCTGGGGTGCCTTCTGTGTGGAGTTTGCATGTTCTCCCTGTGTTTGCGTGGGTTTCCTCCGGGTACTCCGGTTTCTTCCCACATTCCAAAGACATGCATCTGGAGCATTTCTCCCCGGGCCTCCGCTGAAAACAGGCTCTGTGGAACCTAGTCGGACATTCCCGGTCAACAAATGATAAATAAATAAATAAATAAAATAAAATAAATAAAATCCAATAATGGAACCATTATTTCACCTGATACCAATGCTAAACTATTAGGAGTAAACATTGACAATAAACTTCGATTTGATATCCACATCAACCAAACTATTAAAACAGTAAACAAAAAACTTGGGTCTTTATATAGGATAAAAACCTTCCTAACTCCAGCTGAGCAGAAAAGCTATGGTTTTCCTATTGCTGTGTCTAATTCAAATTGAAAAATCTCTTCTTGTGCAGTCCCCATATTGTATTTTCTGCATTGACCTCCAATTGGAGTTTTATCACTTACACTATCTGTAAAGCTTCTTCCATTTTTCCAGTTTTATTGTTTGAGTTGATATTGTTTCATGAAAAAAGGGCTTTTACTTTCCTTTAAATTTCCTCTAGTTTACTGGGAAATCATGTCCCGAGCTTGCACTGCTTTTGCTAAACCCCCAGTATTTTTTCCCGTCAGTTTTTTTATCACTCTTTGTAGCTGATTTTCATTCAGGTTCTGATTTTTTTTTCCCGGCATCTAGGTACACTTACTAGCCAGTTACTGAAATTTATCCAGAAATGGGTCCACTGGCCCCCTTTAAATTTCTCTTTTACACTGGGAGAGCTAGAATTAAGCTGTTAATCAATGTGAGCCATCTTGAAGTCCAATCAAAGCCTTTAGTTTCTTCACATCACCGATGATAGACTTTTAAAGCCTTTTGGCATGTTTTCTGACATGTAGCAGATATTAAATGAGGCTAGTAGAAAATCATATTAACTGGAAAATACTTTCTAGTTTTGGAAAAAAGAAATAGTTCTTTTTAAGTTTAGACACCCCTGGTTCTACAGATTTTTGTGAGTTACATCCTCTGACTTTCTTACTCTTCTGTCAAAAATTTTCTTTTCTGCCATCTCTGTTGTCTGTTATGGATCCCTCCTTTCTATGCCTAAGAGATGCAGTCTTTGAAAAGGGTTTTTTCATATCCATTCAGAAGGACTGGTTGCCTTTATTGGGAATCTTAATTTTGTAGTAGATACTTGAACATTTTCTGTTTGAACCTGCTCATGAGCCTGGTTTGAAGTTCTTTTTTGGGAAAAAAGTATTACTATTGCTCTGAGCCCCAAAAAAAAGTATCTGACTTACAAGCTCTTATATTAATTCAAACCTATCTTTTTCACAAAGGTAAGTTAACTTACAAAATCAATTTTTTTTATGCCTAAAGTGGTTTCAAAACATTCAGCCAGGCATTTTCCCCTGTTTATTTTCCAAAACCAACAAGTAAAAGGGGGAAGAATTCTGTACACATTGAATTGTAACTGGGTACTACATTGACATGGAAAAAACTTTCAGGAATTTAATGAAAAAATTTTCCTATGAATGTTTGAACAGTGTCCAAACAGACAGTTTTCAAATCATATGCTATTGATTTTGTTACACACCCAAATTTTGGAAAATGATCCCACTCCACAAGGGCTTTGACTATTTCTGTTTTTTAAAAGAGTAGGCTTTGGAACATCTAGAGGGATCATTGAGGGGCCCAAATGTGCTGGTGGATCTGTGGCTGTTTCACTGGCAAGGGGACTTTTAGGGGAGATCTGTGACTTTGTAACTGAGTCAAGGGGTGGACTGACAGCCCAAAAGGGGGTCCTGTATGCAAACCCCTGAGTACAGGAAATTTACTTCTCTGCCATCTCTGCTTGTCTGCTTATGGATCCCTCCTTTCTACCCTGCCTCAAGAGATGCAGTCTTTGAAAGGGTTTTTACATATCCATTCAGCTAAGTGACTGGTTGCCTTTTATTGGGAATCTTAATTTTGTAGTGGAGATACTTGAACATTTTCTGTTTGAACCTGCTCATGAGCCTGGTTTGAAGTTCTTATTTTGGAAAACAGTATTACTCATTGCTCTGACGTCTGCAAAAAGAGTATCTGACTTACAAGCTCTTATATTAATTCAAACCTATCTCATTTTCACAAAGGTAAGTTAACTTACAAAATCAATTCTTCCTTTATGCCTAAAGTGGTTTCAAAGTTTACATTCAGCCAGGCTATTCATCTCCCTGTTTATTTTCCAAAACCAACAAGTCAAATGCTTTGAACGACGCCAGCCTTATACTTTGATATTGGGCCGACCGAGGACAGCGGACTACCCAAGTGTAAGGACTGCAGCAATGTGGATCTTCGAAATCTACATTTATGGTAGGTACACAACTGTACTTTATGTGGCAGAACAAGCTCTCCTGCCTGCTACCTAACACCATAGGTGTTCCTCAAGGGTCCATATTAGGACCTCTTCTCTTTTCAATATTCATAAATGACCTCCACTCAATTATCCCTGAAGCCACCTGCATCCAATATGCAGATGACTCAACTCTCTTATGTTCCAATCCCATCCTAGATAACCTTCTAACAACTACCCAACACAGCTTTACCATAGTTAAAAATTGGCTCACTGACCATCAACTCATTCTAAACCAAAGAAAACCAAACTACTTCTCTTCTACCCAACTAACAAAATGCCTATCACACAATTCACTATACAATCCAAGGGCGGCACAGTGGTGCAGTGGTTAACATTGTCACCTCACAGCAAGAGGTTCTCCAGTTCGATTCTCGGCTGGGGTGCCTTCTGTGTGGAGTTTGCATGTTCTCCCTGTGTTTGCGTGGGTTTCCTCAGAGGGTACTCGTTTCTTCCACATTCCAAAGACATGCATCTGGAGCATTTCTCCCGGGCCTCCGCTGAAAACAGGCTCTGTGGAACCTAGGGACATTCCGGTCAACAAATGATAAATAAATAAATAAATAAAATAAAATAAATAAAATCCAATAATGGAACCATTATTTCACCTGATACCAATGCTAAACTATTAGGAGTAAACATTGACAATAAACTTCGATTTGATATCCACATCAACCAAACTATTAAAACAGTAAACAAAAAACTTGGGTCTTTATATAGGATAAAAACCTTCCTAACTCCAGCTGCCAGATTAGCTACTGCCCGCTCACACCTCCTATCCACCCTACTATATGCCTCCCCTGTCCTCACGAACCTTAACAAATCTGACCTTAACAGACTCTCATCTTGCTACAACCACATTGCTAGATTCATTACTGGCTTACCCTATAGAACACACCATTGTATTAACCTGAAAAAACTTGACTGGATAGAACTCCCTAATCTTCTCCAGGAGTACCAACTCATAGAAGCCTTTAAAATCCTGAAACATCCTGAGAACACCCCTGCTCTAAAAACATACTAACCCCTTATACCAACCTAAGTTCACTTCGCTCATCAAACAAACTCTTAGTACAAACAAGCAAGTCCTATAACCTAGGTGGTGACACACTGTATGCTAATATCATTGGTAAGGTTTGGAACTCCCTTCCTAATAACCTCACGTTTTTACCTTCACTAGTTCAATTCAAAAAAGAGCTAAAAATCCACTATAAATCACACTGGCTTTGTCCTTGCACAAACCCAGACTAACTCCTAAAATAACTATACCCTCTCCAAAACATAACAGTCCTAAGAGCAATTCAACCTATAAGACCAATCTAGAGTAACAAATATTAACTAAAGTCTAGGCCACTTTTGTCCTACTCTACTAATTGCTAATTCTCGTGAATATAACGAACTGTAACCAATTGTATTTGCTATTGTAATTTTTTTTTTCATTGTAACTATGTAAATTGTCTATATGTCTTTGTAACTATCTGTCATTGTTAACCCTGTCGGAGCTTTTCTCCCCGGGATGCTGAAAATGGACATATATCCAGTCGGACTATCCCGGTCAACAAATGTAAAATAAAATAAATAAAAAATATATATAAAATCAGGGGAAGCAGTCTCACTGTGAAAAGGATAACAGACAGACTACCAGAGTTTTCCTTGCTTGTCCATTCTTCCTTGGTCTGAGCGTCAGTACAACAGATCTATTTATTCAGTCACTGGCCCAGATGCAGTGCATCTCTCAGATCTTTGGAACTGCTCTGCTGGGGTCCACCATGCCTTTAGCCACTTGTATGTCCTCCCAGACTAAAGCTGCTATGATTACCATCAAGTCAAATGCCAGTTCTCAGATGCCTGTAATGTTTTCACACTATAGGAGAATGAAATCCCCACCATGTTTGTTACAGAGGTCAGGCTTGCCTGCCTATGAGCTTCTAAAATTCTGATAGCAGGCCTTGCATCCAGGACCACTGTGGAGTGTCAGAACTGGATCAGGTTAGCTTAGGATTTTTACAGGAGACCAGAACATTTTTTTAAGGGTACAGGGTACTAACAGTGTTTACAACAGCCCAGTGGCAGATCCAGCTGTACTGCCACTAGGTACTACAGAAGTGATCAGAATTAATTCCTGAGCCCAACAGGATTTCCACCTTCTTGAAACACTAAGTAAGATTGCTGGGGGAGTTGTTATATGAATGTCTGAAGGCTAAACTAGTCCACTTCACCAAACTGCTTGTCAGGTGAGCAGTCATGCACTCATGTTCAGGTATGATGTTGTGAATGCATTGTCTGGGGCAGCTGCATTGGTGCCCGTGATTGGGTGGCATTCCTGCTTTGTATCCAGCTCCTGCCCGAAGGTGTAAAAGCTAAGTTTCGTAATGCAACTTTACACAAAAAGCTGTTGATTGGAGCCCTTTCCCAGAAAGTATTCAAGATTCTGGAGGTAAAAACATTTTGGAATCAGTCAGTCCCAGTTTTCCATATTTCTACAAATGTATAGTAGGAATTATCCTACCAAACAGCATCCTTGTTACCAGAGGCAAGATAAAGGAAGGATAACGGCCAAAGGACCAAAAAGGTCCCCTAAAAAAGAAGGTGGCAGATCAAAAAAGGAAGGTGTGAGTGCCTACACTGCCACTTGACTAACAGGGAGTGGCAATAACTAAATTGTGCTTCTCTGTCTCCGTCATCCTTGAAGCCAAAATCCTAACCCATCCTTAGACCAGCTTTATCTTTCCAACCCCAAAGGATTGGTGACCATCTGCCGTTATTCACCAAAAAAAATGGTCAATTGTTACAAAAGACAAGTGGTTTCTTCAAGTAAGTTTCCCGATGTACAAACTGCAGTTCATCACAATCCCAAAATATAAGGTGGCCCCTCGATTCCCATGGAGTAGAGGGATTTGAAGTGGCCATTGATTTAAGACATGCTTCAGCAAGGAACCATAAAAAGAGTACCAAGTGGAAGAAAAGCAAAAGTCTTTTTTCTCAGACCTTTTAGTTCCAAGAAAAGATGGACCATGGAGATCCATTTTGGACCATTGAAAGTAATGAAGTTTCTAAATATTTCAGAAATCAGAATGTTAACTCTTCAGGTTCTCTCAAGCCCACAGGTGTGCATAGGTTCATAGGTTCATAGGTTCATACTATACCCATTACAGTGATACTGAGGTAGGTGATGAATCTATCCCTCCAGCACGTCCTATTAATAGCCGTGTCGAGGTTTAAGTCTCCCGCATGATAACTCTGGATGCCTGCTTGCATATCCCCTTGCATAGCGGTCACAGCTGCTTTCTCATGTTTGAAGACGGGGCAGGAAGTCCCAGTCACAGCTGCCTTCTCATGTTTGAAGACGGGGCAGGAAGTCCCAGTCACAGCTGCCTTCTCATGTTTGAAGACGGGGCAGGAAGTCCCATTACCAGATTTCCTCTTGCCCTTTACTTGGACTACTGCATCCAAAGACTTAGTAATATGTCTGGTTGTAGTCATTGTGCACTGTAAAACAAGAGACATCCACATATACCCATATCTGGATGAAAACCTCATTTAGGTGCAGTGCCAGATGGAGTCCCAGAGAGCATTAGCACACACCCTAGAGTGCTTCCAGAGTCTGGGTCTCTCACTTGGTTTCCCCAAATCCAACCTAAACGCATCCAGGATAGTGATCTTCCTGTGGGCCTTACCTTTATTCTGACATTTCATATTAATGTTTTAAAGGAAAATTCCACCCTCTCCTACAGTTTAACTCGATCCTTAAGTTTCTTTTCTCACCACAATATGGTTCCAGTATTGTGTAGGTACAGTAAACCTGCTTGTACTTAAAATGTTTATTTCCTCGCATTGGAATCAATGGAAGGGAAAGCCCACCTACTTTTTTTTTTTTTTTAAGATTACCTTCTCACATACTTTGCTGAGAAATTCGTCTCCACCTGTATGATACATCGTAGACACCGATAAATCTGTAGTTTACCTATCAGGTACTGCTGTCAGGCCAATTTCAGGAACACAGCAGCTGATATAAAAAAAAAAAAAAAAGACAGAAAGCTGTGAAACTGTTTTCCACTGTTTTTATTGCAGAGAGGAGGATAACATAATACCCCACCTTTCATATCAAAACAAAGCAATTAGATCATTCAGGGGTTTAAAGGCAGTTGTTACCTCTTCTGACAGGTTTATGTATGTAGCGGTAACTTAAATGTAGTGTCAAAGATTTCTGTGACATAGGTTCATAGGTTCATACTAGGCTATCTGCCCTAGGGCATTTATAAGCCTAGCCAGAGTTGTGTGGCTTTCACCACCCCTTAGGTTGAAGAATACTACCCATTAGTTTGCCATGCCTCTGTCCAGCAGTGATACAGAGATGATCCCCGGGGTAAACCTATGATCTCCCATCCACTGGTCAAGATTCCTCTTGAACAGAGCCAGCGAGGTGCTCTGTCTCACATGGACCGGGATTCTGTTCCACAGCATAGGGAGTCTCTGGGTGATGAATCTGTCCCTCCAGCACGTCCTATTTATATCCGTGTTGAGGTTTAAGTCTCTTGCTCTTGTGGCTCTGGTGGATTTGGATTTTTTGAGGTGGAGCATGTCCATTAATTCGGGTTGGACATGGCCTTGTATGTCAGGCACAGGTCACCTCTGAGCAGACGGTATGCGACTGAATAGAGCTGGAGTTTCTTCAGTCGGGCAGCATATGGCATATTTTTGAGCCCCTTTATCCTTTTGGTGAGGAACTTTTGGGGTCTTTCCAATTGCTGCAGATGTCGGGTAAGATACATTCCGAATGGGGCATTGTACTCAATCATTGGTCTGATAAGTGAAGAGTACAGGGGAACAATGACCTCCCTTGATCTGGATGTGAATCCCTTCATAATCAGGTGGGCAATGTAGAAGGTCCTCCTAACCACTTTGGCAATGTGAGTGTCAAAAGAAAGGTTACTGTCAACTTGGGTCCCCAGGCCCCTGATAACCTCTTCTGTGCTTAATGGATTGCCACCTATGTGGTAACTTGGGGTTACCTTGTTTTTACCAAAGGGTATGACTATACATTTTTTGGCGTTTAGCTTAAGGCCATGGCTCTGGCACCAGTTATCCGTTTCTATGAGACCTCTCTGAAGGATATCTGTGTCTGATGGATTTTCAACTATGGCGCCCAGTTTGCAGTCATCTGCAAACATTGTCAGTCACAATCCTCCTATGTTTGCCTGCACTTCTGAAAAGTAGATGCCGAACAAGAGGGGTCCAGGACTTAGCCCTGTGGGACACCGCTTGTGACCGGCTTGGAGTCTGACATGGCACCAGCAACTCTAACCCTGTGGGTTCTGTCCGTGAGCCAGTTTGCAACCCATCTTGTGACATATGGGTTTGCATTTAAGCTAGTGAGCTTTTCTATGATACCCGAGTGGGGTATTGTGTCGAAAGCTTTTGCAAGGTCAAGCTAGGCTGTGTGAACTGCCTTACCCTCATCAATGGCCTTGATGACTGTTTCAAAAAAGTCGACCAAGTTCAAGAGGCGTGATCTGCCCTTGACAAAGCCGAATTGGGTAGGATCCAATGTCTGTAGGTCCCCTATGTCTTTATTTATGAGTTCCATTATGATCCTCTCCATAGCTTTGCAGACCAGGCTTGTTAAGCTTATGGGGTGGTAATTACCAGGGCCCATAGAAGCACCGCCTTTGTGGAGTGGGACCACAGTTGCCGTACGCCACTCTTTGGGTACGTATCCTGTGGTAAGGCTAAGATTAAACAGCAGCCTTATGTGTGGGTTTAGTTCCTCACTGAGTTCGTGTAGCACACAGCCGGGGACACCATCCGGTCCCATTGATGCTGTGTTTTTAGCTTTAGAGAGAGCAGCTCTCACCTGGGCATTTGAGATGATTGGGAGGCTACACTCTGCTGGGATAGATATTTCTCCTTTTGGGGGGGGGGGGAGAAATTTTCACTGAACCTGTCTGCCAGTATGTTTGCAATGTCTGTGGGTTCAGTGATTTTTGTATCATTTTGGACTAATTCTGAGCATATCTGGGAGTTTCCACCCAGATTTCTAACATAGCTAAAGAAGGCCTTATGATTGTCTTTTGAGTCCTTGGCGATTTTTCTCTCAAAGTTGGCCTTGGATGATTTTATGAGTGATCGTAGTTTTTTACTAGTGTTGATCAGAGATGTCTTCCCTTTTAGGGATTTTGCTCTATCTTGTAGTAGCTTTCTCCTCTTATTGTAAAGTTTGTTTATGGCTGGGATCCACCAGATCGGGTGCTTGCCTTTGGTGGAAAGGGTCTTGATTTTATTTGGGATTGCTTGATCCATGCAATCCTGGAGGTGCTCGTAGAAAGCATTTGTAAGGGATTCAGCAGCGTGGGTTGTGGTTTCCAATGGCTCAGGGGCCTTGAAGGATACCACACCAGTCTTAAGAAGTGTGAAGTTAGCTTTTGAGAAGTTCTTCACTGTGGTCTTTTTTGTTGGGGGTGGGGGGCGGGATGTGGATCTCCAGTGAGATTAGTTTATGGTCTGATCTCACCAATGAGGGATATACTTCCGGTGTGGAGCATTTTGTCCCCATGTTTGTGATGATCAGGTCTAGTATATTTTCACCTCTTGTGGGAATGGTGACAAGTTGTTCCATAGCATTTGAGTTTATGAACTCCAGGAACCTTTGGGCTAGGGTATTGGGGCTTGAGTAATGTTCCCAGTCTATGTTTGGGTAGTTGAAGTCACCCAATATGATGGTGTTTGGAGAGACATTTATACTCTCCAGTGTCTTCAGGAAGGCTGTGTGGGGTTCCTGAGTTTGAGAGGGTGGCCTGTAACATGCTACAAACTGTAGAGCAGTTTTGCCTATGGTTAATTGCACCTGAATGGTCTCTGATGCTTCGTGAGTTGCCACCAACCTGGAGGTGTGGGTATCCATGATGAATATGGATACACCCTCCTTTTGTGGTACGGTCCGGTTTTGGGGCCGGAATGCATGATATGAGGTAAAACCTGATAGTGCCGGGTGCTCTCAGGAGCCTTGAACCAGGTTTCAGTCACAGCACAGACATCGATGTTCTCCATACTGAGGAGGGCTTCAAGGGTGTGCATCTTGAGATTTAGACTTCTGGCATTGAGCAGCATTACCCTTAGTTTTTTGCATTATTGTTTTCTAGGGCAGTGGGTTTAGAATTTGAGCCTTGTCTAAAAAGGCACTATGGGGTGGCAAGAGCCTTTGCCAATATCCGAAACCCAGGGTGACAGATGCAAGCCGTCCCTTGCGAAGCAGCGTGGCTTGTCAAGCATGTCATTCCAGGCAGACAGACATTGGATCCCCTTAGAATGACACCAGAAATTAAGCCAGTTATTAAAACTGATCATTTTGTCTCTGTATTGTGGCATCATTCTTGGTGAAGGTAGGATACTGCTCAGGGTCAGGGTCATACCAGCCTGGGCTACATAATCTGAGAGCTCCTTTATGTCTCTTTTCATGTAGTCCAGGGAGTGCGCCTCAGGTCATTCACACCGGCATGGACAATGACTGAGTCATACTTGTACTTACTGTGGAGTGACCTGAGTGCTTGTGTTATGTGGCGGATTCTAGCTCCCGACAGACAGCTTACTGTGACCCTCTCCTTGTTCAGTCTGGTGAGTGGGACGTCAGTGTGTCTGACTATGGAGTCACCTATGACAAGTGTGTCTGGCATTGTGTTTGGCCTTAAGGGCTGTGACTGATTTGCACACTGACTTTGTGATCTATGTGTTGCTTGTGTTATGTCATGAGGTGGCAGTTGTTTGGGTGTCTGCTTTGGAGGCCTCTGCTGTTTTGGTAGATTTTTGATCAGTGCCTCCGAGTATGTCTTTGTGTGTTTATGTGCTTGATTTGTAGTTGTGATAGTTCTATGTGAGACTGGGTTTATGATGTGTGTGGTTACGTTCTCCTCCTGTCTGGTTTTGCCAGTCCTGAGTTGAGAGAGCTCAGCCTCCAGTTTGGCTATATAGTTGCATCTCTCGCATGTATTTGTGTTTTGTGGGAGGAGGAGAGGGTTGTCTGTGTACATGAGGCAATTGTAACATTGCCACAATATTCCCAGATTCACCAGCTGAGCAGGAGAGGACGCTAGCAACTGACCCTTTGACATGCTAGAAGAAATGAAAAAGTTTGCTGTGTAACTGAGTCAGAAAGGACCTATAGGGAAGTGGGTACTCAAGGGGTTTTAAGCTAGTGAAGTACTTTGTATAATATAGAAGTGCCTTACCTGACTAAAAAATGCTTTAGGAACAAGTGCTGAGCTTTACAGATAGAGAATAGACTGTTTAGATTACAAGTAGAGCAGTTCTAAGGGAAAAAATGAAGAGCAGACTTTATGGAGCCAGAAATAGTTTAACCTTGTTTAACCGGCGCTGCCCGATGGTGCTCTAGTGGCAACTCCGCGCTAAATGCAGAAAAGGCAGTAAGTCAGTAGTACAGGCTAGCACACTTTAGTGGGCAGCCAAACAATTAAATTAAACAGCAAACAAACACTTTTCAACTTGAATTAGACTAATTTCGACTAAAATGTACTTTTAAGTGCAGAGAATAAAAAATGCAGTAAATAACTATGAAAACAGTTAAAGCTTGCTCTAGGTAAGCAGTAGAAGGTAAAACAAATATAAAAAACAGCAGGATACTTAATCAGGAAAGCAGTCGCTTTTTTCAGTTCTCTGTAGCCAGGAAGACTCAACAGGACCACGTGGAGCTGTGTCTGAGCAATATGGCTTCAAAAAATGCCAGAGGCAGATTTTAACCAGGGAACTTCAAAAGAGCTAGAAATGGTCCAAAATGACCAATTACTACAGCTTCTTGTGCTGAGGTCACTTCCCTCAAGGACAGGTAGGCTATTCAAGGCTCCCCACTCCCACTGGTGAGCTAAGAAACTTCCTTCTATCCAAGTAAGGCAATGGACAACACAGGAACTACAACACAGCCCAGGATACAGCAAGGCCTGTAAACTGGTCTAACTAGTTTAGGAGAGGCAGGAAAACAAGGAATATTTTTTTTTTTTTATTTTAAATAGAAACACACAGAAATGCAGAAAAGGCAATAAGTCAGTAGTACAGGCTAGCACACTTTAGTGGGCAGCCAAACAATTAAATTAAACAGCAAACAAACACTTTTCGACTTGAATTAGACTAATTTCGACTAAAATGTACTTTTAAGTGCAGATAATAAAAAATGCAGTAAATAACTATGAAAACAGTTAAAGCTTGCTCTAGGTAAGCAGTAGAAGGTAAAACAAATATAAAAAAACAGCAGGATACTTAATCAGGAAAGCAGTCGCTTTTTTTCAGTTCTCTGTAGCCAGGAAGACTCAACAGGACCACGTGGAGCTGTGTCTGAGCAATATCATTTAGAGAAATGTCATAACATTTTTTTCTTATAAAGTATTAACACATTTAACATTTTCAAGCCCCCCCCCCCCCAGGACAGAATTGCAGAAAGCGAGACAAATGGCAACCCTGTTAACTAGGTGCCCTGATAATGTTCATATAAAGGTCTTTTATGCTTTTTTGAGGCATCCTTCCAGAGGGGGGTGCATATCAGGTACACGTAGCTCCATGGTACGAGAGTCCTACTGACTTTCAGTCAGTCCTCACACTGTTAGAGTGCACAAGCATTTTGTAGTCCACAAAGGAAATGTGACCATTGAAAGCAACCATAATATGCAGCTGAATTTACTTTAAAGTATGTTTGCTGTATGCTGTTGCATTAAAAAAACCTAAGAATGGAAATCAGAAGTACTTAACTGTGTTTAAAAGCACACTGAAGCACAGACAGGCAGCAGACATGCATTTAAACACAGGACTGCATCTCACATATAGTATTCTACATGCATTTTTATACATTCACACACACACACTCACATATATGGATATATGGGTCTACTTCATAACATTGAAATTTCATAACATTGAGACCAAAACATCTAAATCCCAAAAGACTGAAAACCCAAAACATTAAAAACTCAGAACATTGAAAGTGTGCTTCATAACACTGAAAACTACAATGCATATGTGAATAACATCCTCTCCACCTACAACAACACCTAACTAATAAACACTTTCTGCTACGTTTCCCCCAATTTGGGGAGCTCTGCCCCCCACCCCATAAATTAAATATACCAACTCCAAGATCGCACTACAGTGGAAAAAAGTTAATTTCCTAATTTCACTGGTGAGGGCTTACCCCCCTGCAGAAACGTAGTAGAAAGTGTTTGTTATTTAGGTGGTGCTGTAGGTGGAGGGGATCTTATTTATGTGCAGTGTAGTTTTCACACTTTCAATGTCCTGAGTTTTCAATGTTTTGGGTTTTCATTGTTATGAATTTTCGATGTTATAGTCTCAATGTTATGAAATTCAGTGTTATGAAGTAGACCCATATATATATGGCTTCCCCTATTTACACTAATCTCTCTAAAGGTAACCTTAGGAAACTAACTACATCTTACCACAATATAGCTCGATTTGCCACAGCATCTAAGTATAGAACCCACCACTGTCTAAACCTAAAAGTATTACACTGGTTGGAACTTCCTAACAAGCTTATCTATCAACAACTTTTAATAGCACATAAAATTCTTTATCAACCATAAAAACACCAGCTCTTAGCAACCTCTTGACTCCTTACAACAACCTGAAACAACTACGCTCCTCCGAAAAGCTACAAGTCAACACTACTAGAATTACAAATTCTGCAGGAAACTGCCTCTTCTCAAACTCAGTTGGTAAAATATGGAATAACCTCCCCACACACATCTCCTCTCTACCCACTCTTTCTCTCTTTAAAAAACAACTTCTTTTACATCTAAACAATTTCTGGCTATGCTCTTGCACCAATCCAGACTAACCTGCTCTCATCTTTCTACTTTCATATTTCTTTAATCAACTCTGCAATGTTTCTCTCTGATCACAAAATGACTTAATGATTACATTGTTACTACCATTCTCAAAAAAAAAAAAAAAAAAAATGTTTTACAATTAATGTTTTTATAAGTATCCATTACATTTGAACATTTGAACTACATAATACTCCCTCCCTCCCTACTGAAAGTATTCAATGCCGTACTTATTACATAGTTGGTATTATTTGTTTTTTCTTAGATTTGTATAACCATACCTGGACTAATATCATTGTATTTTCTCATTGCCTGTCGCATTAGTGTATTGTACTTGTTTTTCAATTACCTTGCTTTTATCTGTGGAGCTTTTCTCCCCGGGCCTCTACTGAAAATGGACTTTGATCCAGCTAGACTAGCCCGGTCAACAAATGTAAAATAAATAAATATATATATATATATATATATATATATATATATATATATATATATATATAGTCAAAAAACTTCAAAAAGACTGTATAAAATAAACAAAATCTTATAACACAGGACAAAACACCCAGGAGCTGGTACTTAGCGCTTTCATCCTTTATTAAGTGATAAGGACTTCATCAGATAAAATTATAATGCAGAACAGCATATAAATATGACACAAAGAAGGCAGTTCCTAAGAATCAGTTAGCCAATAAACATCAATTTACATTTGAAACATAGTGCTATATTTAAAACAATCCAATAAAGAATTTTCCAAGTGAAAACAATCTGAAGTGGACCAGTAATAGAATTCTGTCACTAGGTAATAATGGAAATTAATGACGTATCAGTTGGAGTAAACATCACACAAGCTATAACACAAGAGCTTTAATACACGTAAAATAAGAGACTTAATATTAATAATGTATTTATAATCAGCGGAGCCATTTAAGTGCACACTTGATATTTAAATTTTCATTCAGACCAGGTGGGGCATCCACATTAAGTCTCAGTTGCCGTAATAATTCCCTGACCTCTAAATAAGTGTTTGCATCTCCAAAGAATTGATTAACTTTTTCCAGTATAATAAATTTAAAGCAAGTAAAATTCTGGCAATGTAAGCTATGCTTGGCTAGAGCATTTCGCAAGTCTAAATTTCTGATCGCTGCACAGTGCTCTTTAATTCTTGCAGACAATTTATGAATGGATTTCCCAGCATTAAAAGATGAGTATGAAAAACATGTAGCAACATAAACCACAAATAAAGATTTACAGTCAAAATGTTTCTGAAAAGAAACTGAGAAATTGTTATGTTTGAAAATAAAACTGGTGCCTTCTAAAATGTATGCACAGGTTCCACAAGAAAACATTCCTGCTGTGTAACTATCATTAATAACTGGAGACAGTAAAAACTGTGAATCCCTGTTTTCAAGCATGAATCTTAAAATTTTTGTTTTTTGTATGAAAAAATCGGGGTAGTTCCAAGCCTATTAGAAACTTCCTTTCTGCGAGTTAGTATGTCCCAATTTTTATATAAAATGTATTTAATGCTTTAAGAATCTCTGCTAATGGGTATGGGGAAACTCACAGTCCAGTCTGGTTTACTGTCAGTGTCCAAAATGTTAGACATAAGTGATAAATCTGCGGTGCTGTAGTTGTCAGTAGGCTGCCCAGTAAAAATGGGTTAAGTCAGGATTATGACTATGAAACTAATTAGAAAGGGTTTGTAAAGAGTAAGAGTACCTATCAATGTTGTCGCTTCCTAGTAAAAAGCTGAAGTGGCTGGAATTAGATGACCCAGGTAGTGAAGAGGTGTCTACATGAGTTGAAAGCTAATTGGAGATGACCTGGGGGTTGGTATTAAAATTGTTCTGTGGATTGGGTGGTGCAGAAGGCAAGGGAGTACAAGAGGCTGCATCTGAAATAAAAGCCCCATGTCGTTTGTTTGGTATAAAACCTGACTTAATAATACAGGGAAACCTGTCATTCCTCAGAGTAAAGATTTCATTAAAGAAGGAATCAATTAGTGATCTGGGATAGTTTCTATCTAGTAAAAAAGTCACTGAAAGTTTTACATTCTTCAACAAAAGTGTTATCATTATCGCTAACAATGCCATATATTTGTATAAATTGACCCCTAACCAAATTTCTCTTTATGAATAATGGGTGCATGCTTGTGAATTCCAAGTAATCGTTCCTGAAAGTTTATTTTCTGTGGATAATGGAACTCCAGGTAAGGGTGTCAGTGCTAAGAGAGATTTGCATGTCCAAAAAGTTAACCTGTTTACCCCAAGCAGGCAACTTAAACTTCAGAAATGGAATGCTAGTGGAAATGGAGTCTATAAATTCTAACAATAGTTGCTCACCAGCAAATCACACACACACACACACACACACATATATATATATATATATATATATATATATATATATATGTATATATATATATATACATCTCTATATATATATATATCTATATATATATATATATATATAAATATATACATGTGCTCTCTCTCTCTCTATATATATATATATATATATATATATATATATATATATATATATATATATATATATATATACATATATATATATATATATATATATATATATATATATATATATATATATATATATATATATATATATATATATATGCAGTCATATATATATATATATATATATATATATATATATATATACACACACACACACACACACGTGTTTGTATGTGTTTATGTTGTACACATACAGTTACAAAATTTCCATTTTGATTTGTTTTTCTTTAAAGGACATGAACTGTACACACAGGCATATAATCTAGTTCGATGTTTTACACACACACACACACACACACACACACACACACACACACACACACATGTTTTTCTACACTTATTTATATATATATGTGTGTGTGTGTGTGTGTGTGTGTGTGTGTGTGTGCGCAGTATGGCTGCATACAGTTTGTTAATTAAGTTTAAGCATTACTAATGTATATATTCTAGTAAATGTTGCTTAATGTTTTACTTATTCACTGTCACACATTGGCTATGTGTTGCACTTGCAATCTTTGTCAATGTCTTTATGTCAGTATTTTTTTTCTTTATATTGCTAAGTGCATTTATTACTTGCTATTACCTTTGTGAATGTAGACCGAGTTGTGGCTGAAAATAGTCTTGGGACCAGTTCACTTTCCTGGTTATCAAAGTATAAATAAATATTAAATAGGAAAAGGGGGGTGAACATGACAAAAACAATTAAGGAACTAGTAAAACACGTTTTAATTCACCAAATCATGAGACAGAAAAAACTTTCCACTAAAGGCATTGGGAAGTGGCAGACAAACTTATTCTGGAGTCCTGCTTGTCGTCTGTAAATACACAGCAAGGATCATTTACTTCAGTGAGAGTTTTCACACCTCAACATGAGAGGGTGGGGGAGGTGTGCTAATATTTTTTAGAACTACAAAACAATCCTTTTACAACAGCCTGCTATTTACCTACTTTCCTTTGCTGAGAGTAGCTAACTCTATTTGTAGCATATAGCAGGCTCTGACCGACACACAAATGAGGCTCAGTCAGAGAAACGTAGAAGTAGCTCTGTTACAGAAGGTGTATAAGGTGATAGTGCTTCACAGTCCTGCCATTCTATCTTAATGGCATGAGAAAACAACACCACTACCTTTTGTCTAGCATGACTCATATAAACAGGATTTGAAATGTATTCTGGGAAGGAGGAATGAAAGCAAGAAAAGAAGATTATGTTACCAAGGCAGGCCCCGTCATCTATTTTGAGGAAAATGCATTAAAGTTGCATAAGAAGCACTTGGAGTATGTTAGAGGCATTAAAGTAGCTCCGAAAACAAAGATACAATGAAATAAAGACATGTTTTTTGAGTTCTAGCTTGGAGTTTTCCTTTATTTTTTTTTGTTATATTTTATTGTTTTATTCCCTTGGAAATATTTATACTTTTATATTTTATTTAATGCTTGGGCTCATCAAAATACATTTTAATTTTTAATTTTAACTGCACTTTATAGAATCTTGAAGTGTGTCACATCATAGTACTTCCCATTTGGAGCTTTGACTATTAACTTCTTTAGCAACTAGAAATACTCATGTTCATTTGTTGAACAATACTACTGCCAAGTGCCATAGCAGCTTTCTCAGTAACTTGGTGAGCTCTGACAAAATGTGGGATAAACTGTCTAACTGATGCCCTGAAAGATACAATAAAACAAAAACTGTTAGTAAATGTTTGAATATTCACAGTTATATGGACTTTTCTTTTGGTCCCCTTAACTTCATTTATTGGCCCAGCTCCCCAGTGCTCTATGTCCATACTGGATCTACCAGCTAATCTCTTTACCCTCCCCCCCAGACTTATTCAGGCATTGCTGGGGCTGGTTGTGGATCCTAAGGGCTCAGCTGTCTTTGCATAAGTCTTTTTGTTTCTTTATATGCCCTACCAATGTCCTCCCCCTCCTCCTGTGCTTGTTGATTATGTTTGAGGGAGGTTCCCTCTTTGGATCATGACTTATTTTAGGGAGTGTCATCATCAAATGCTCTCCACCCAGGATGGAAATGCCAGTCCCTGTATGCCACTCTTTAGGTTGCCCAAGCTGCTGATTGACCCCAGTTCACCTGGGCTGTATTTGGGACTTTATCCCTCTTCTCACCCAGTGCAGCCCACAGATGTATGAACTGTATTAACATCTAGCTCTCGACCATTCTCAGTCAACACTTGTCCCATATACTTCAACCAGACACCTGCTTTGCACTGGGCTGTGTTACACTTCAAACCCTCTGACTTCGGTCAGTCCAACAGCTTGATTAGTCATTTGTCATGAGACTTCTTTGTAGTACCACCCACTTCGACTAGAATAGAATCAGGAATATTAGTATCTCCTTTTACATCTTAGTCATGCTTTTGCTGAAACACTCAGATGTTGAGGAAATCCAAAAAGGTAGCCTTAAGACACTGCATCTACCAAGGGGTGTATTAAATATTCAGTTTGAAAACGTATCCATCTTGATCTGCCATAATCAATAATTTTGTATCAAGTATTGAAAGAAATTTGGACTTGGGGATAGTTACCACCACTTCTTTTAATAGTTTGAAAGAGATAATGCACCCCACGGATCTGTTAATGATAACTGTGTGGCCAGTATGCATTCTTAGTTTGTCTTGCTCTACTCTAACCATGTTGTTGACCAGATCTGTTTTGAGCTCAAGACAACCCTTCCAGCTATAAAGTGTCACAGATAAGTTGAAGGTCTTGTCTAAATAAGTCGTGTGACTGGATCAGAAAATGTGTAGAAAACCCTCAAATCTCTAAACTAGCCTTCTTTGCATCTCCACTGTCACTTGTCTAATCAGGATAAAATAGGCGAGTCTTTGTGGGTTCTGTTCAAGCAGCTTTACTATGTACAAACACATCAGGATTGAGGCTTAATAACTTTAACTTGGATAAACTTGCAAACAAACTAGCTATTACACTCATACATGCTCACTCTCTGGCTGCACTCACAAAATGGCACTGAAGCTAGCACGTGCCGACCTTGAAACGCTTCTTAAAGGTACAATATACACACACTATTCTACATCCACCGTGTTAGATACTGCTTTATTATCTTATCAGCCTGGGCAGTGTAAAAAATGTTTGTGGAGACACTGCCACCCCCCCCCCCAAAAAAAAGTACTTGTGGGATTTTAAAGCATATCTGTAGCAGGTCAGAATTCTATTCCAGTGTTGTACTAAGTGTACATTAAATTCCATTTTTGAGCATCTCCCTAAGCTCTTCAAACTTCACAGCATACTTAATTACTAGCAATAAAAGAACTAGAGATGAGCAAGAAGTTATGTACTCACCATAATGTTCAATGTATGTAGTCCATCTCACCTTACATTCTTACCCTTGAGTTCGGAGCCAAACCACGGCTCTGACTCGGCCATACTCTAGCTCAAAGTCTTCAGTTGGCTCGTGGCCAAGAGGTATCCCATCATCCAACAGGCCTATTCCCCAGATCTGGTTTGCTGCAAGCACACACACACACACACACACACACACACACACACTGAGAAGAAGAACAACCTCAACAGAAAGCACTACTGATACCTAGAGACTATACCTCCAGGTCCTCAAGGAGGGGGTAGGAGGGGGGGTTAGTAAGAATGTTAGGCGAGATGGACTACATACATCGAACGTTATGGTGAGTACGTAACTTCTTGATGTTATGTAGTCCAATCTCGTCTTCATTCTTACCCTTGGGACAGCGTCCCTAGCACCCTAACCAAGGGTGGCTCAGTGAATAATACTCTTGAGCACTATGGAATCAAAGGAAGATCTGCCTCTAGGGACCAGATTTATTTTGTAGTGACTAATAAAAGTATGAGGCTAAGCCCATGTTGCTGCAGCACAAATATCATCCATAGACATCCTAGCCTGAAATGCAGTTGAGGTAGCCACAGATAGTGTAGAATGAGCCTTCACTTTAAAGGGTAAATTCTTTGCCATTGGAAGCATAAATAAAGGAGATGCAATTGGAAATCCAGCGAGACAAGGTTACTTTAAAAACAGGAACCCCAAGTTTAGTGTCTGAAAACGAGCCAAACAGTTGATCTGATCTCCTGAAATCTTTTGTCCTATGTAAATAGAAACGCAATTGTCGATGAACGTCTAGCTGATGAAACTTAAATTCTGCCTTGTTAGAGAATTCAGGAAAAAAACAGGCAACTCAATGGATTGGTTGATATTGACAATAGAAGCAACCTTTGGAATAAAGGAAGGATTGGTTCTCAAAATGCCCTAGGGCAGATAGCCTAGTATGAACCTATGAACCTATAACCTCGAAAAAGGGCATAGCAAAATAAATTTAAAATGGGTGGCGAAAGCCAAACACATTCTGGCTAGGCTTATAAATGCCCTAGGGCAGATAGCCTAGTATGAACCTGTAAGGAGACCCTATCTTTGTGAAACACCAAATAAGGTGGCTTAATCGATAAAGCTTGGAGCTCAGACACCCACCTAGCTGAAGTTATGGCTACCAAGAATACTGTCTTCCATGCAAGAATTTAATGTCACATGTAGCTGCGGGCTCAAAGGGAGTCGAGGTGAGCTTCTGTAATACAAAATTGAGGTCCCATGGCATTACTGGATCAAAGACTGGAGGTCAGAGTAACATTGTCCCTTTCAGAAAGGCCTACAAAGCCTATGAGCCATAATGTTGGTCTCATTAGCAACGTGAAAGGTAGAAATCGCTGCCAGTTGCACTTTAATGGTTGCTGCAGCTGACCCCTGACTGAACAGTCGAGAAAGAAATTCTAATATTGCCAAAATAGGCGTTGTATAATGATCAATATGCCTTTCACAGGCCCAATGGAGAATCTCTTCCACTTCCTGCAATAAATATTTCAGGTAGAAGGCTTGTAGGAAGATGACAGAATGTGGACCACTTCTGGGGAAAAATCATGAAGCCTGACTAGGGACGGAAATGGAGCAGCCAAGCTGTCAACTTGAGGGTCTGGATAGAGGGATGGAACTGTCCTGACATATGAGTCAGCAAATCTGGATCTGGGTCCAGAATCCAGAGATCGTCCATTAGATAGGGTTGAAAGAAGGGAAAACAAATCTGATGAGGCCAGTGTGGGGCAATCAGGATCATTTTGCTTCCCAAAGACTGTGCTTTCTGAATGACCTTTGATATCAGAGGAAACGGTGGAAAGGCATAGAGAAGACTGGAGGGCCAATCGTGAACCAGAGCGTCCCTGGGTGTCTCCCCCACCGGGGGGATAAGGGTGAAGTAGCCACTGCATTTGGCATTGAGGGGGCTGGCAAATAGATCGCATCAAGGCTGACCCCATCTGCGAAATATCATCTCCGTAACATATTTGTTCAGAGACCACTTGTGAGGCATTAGGATAGCTCTGCTCAGCCTGTCGGCAATCACGTTGGACTTCGGTATATGCATTGCAACTAGAAAGCATTGGGAAGACACCGCCCACTGCCAAACTTGAAGTGCCACTCTGCAGAGGGGGTATGATTTGGTTCCTCCCTGCTTGTTCAGATACCGTACCACTGACATGTTGTCTGAGTGGATTGCAATTGTCCCTAGAGGAAGGAAGCTCTGAAGTGCTTGCAATGCTAATAGCACTGCTCTCATCTCCAAGACATTGATAGGCAAATGGGTCTCGTGATCTTGCCACGTGCCTTGGACTGTCCTGCCGAGATAATGCGCCCCCACCCAATCTGGGAGGCATCCGTGGTCACTGTGGCAACAGGAGAAGATGGGGCAAAAGGCTTGCCCACATTGAGATTGCTGGCCTGAAGTCACCAGCGTAGATCCTGCTTGCACGTGTCCGTAATCAGAATAGAGAGGGAGAGTGGAAGATACTGTAGTGACCATTGGGTGAAAAGCAGCCACTGAAGAACCCTCATGTGTAGTCTGGCAAGGGGAACTAGCATGATTGTGGCAGCCATGTTCCCTAATAACTTGAGGAGCACTTCTGCCTTGACCTTCGTCAATGGTAGTAAGGCGTAGACCTGCTGTTGTAAAGCCTGAATTCTTTCTTCTGGTAAGAAGTTCCTCGTGAGCACCATATCTAGTTTGGTGCCGATAAAAGTGACACGCCCCGAGGGCAACAAGGCAGATTTTTCCCAATTTAGAGTAATTCCTAATGTTTGGTACAGTGTAATGGTGGCGTCCCTGGTCTGTAACAGTAGATGCTTGGTGGTGGCAGAAAGGAGCCAGTCGTCCAGGGACGGAAACACTTGGAATCCCTGACGTCTCAAGTGAGCCATTACCACTGCCATGCATTTGGTGAACACCCTGGGGGCTGTGGTGAGACCAAAGGGCAGAGCGCGAAACTGAAAATGACTGGCTCCCAGCCAGAAGCGTAGATGACTTCTCGATGCCCTGTCAATCTTGATATGGTAGTAAGCATATTTGAGGTTGATGGAGCACATCCACACATCTTTCCTTAACAGAGGGAGTATTGACTGTAAGGTGACCATGTGGAAACTGGACTTTTGTACATGTAGGTTCAATCGGCTGAGATCCAAGATGGGTCTCAGGTCCCCTGTTCTTTTCGCTACCAAAAAAAATCTGGAGTAAGTCCCTAATCCTACTTGGTCTGCAGGGACAGGCTAGATGGCTTTCTTTGAAAGCAACTTTTTTATTTCTAAAGTTGCAGAATCCCTGTGACTGGGTGGAATGTCTGGAATTCTCTTGGTTGGCGGGGGAGGAGAAGAGAAGGGAATATGATAACCTCTGGAAATTATCTTTAATAGCCACTCAGTGGGACCTCCCTTCAGGAGCGCTGGTATGGAGAACTACAAAAGGAATCATGGTCCCCCTGGTTACGTGGGCCTCCTCTGCCTCTTGGGTGGCATCTACCTGAATTTCCATCCCCTCCCCTGCCTCTGGAGGGGGAATCACTTTCTGCATCCTGAAAAAACCTCTGCGACTTCATGAACCACATTTTCCCACCCTTCTGGCCCTTAGGGTAAGGTCTAGAAGGCATGGAAAAACAGACTGCCACGGCAGACAGGGTTTTTCTTTCCTGCTCGCCCGTAGTGAGAGTGTCCTAAACCTTGGTTCGGAATAACTATGAACCGTCAAATGGGGCATTTGTGAATGTAGACTTGAAGGCCTCCACGAAATTACACAGGCACATCCAGGAGTGTCTTCTAAGAGAGACTCCGGAACCCGCTGCCCTGCTCGCTCCATCGGCTGTGTATGAGATCAGCCTCATGAAGGAGTTGGTAAGGGAATTTAGGGTAGACATCTGTGCATTGACCTTCTGTGACACGGCATCAGAAACGTTGCCCTGTAGCGAATCTCCTAGCTCCTTTAGGAGATCTCGCTGTAGCCTTGTAAAATGGGTCAAGTAGTTCAGCGACCGCAGAGTAAAGGCCGCTGAGGAAAACACATGCTTCCCATACCTGTCCATGGCCCATGACTCCTTGCTAGGTGGATGGACGGTAAATGAAGTTTCAGCAAGTTCCTTCTTGGTGGCTGCTGCCACTACCATGGCATCTACTGGAACGCCTTTTGTGAGATATTCCTTGTCTGTGGGAGCAGACAAAAACTCATTGGGTCTCCTAGGGACCGGTTCCACAGTGTCAAGAGTTTCCCACACCTTTCGACAGATGAGATCTAGTAGCTCATCGAAAGGGGGAGAGACCCAAGAGGCAGAAGGTTGAGACCCGAAAGCCTTCACGAACAACGACTCCTCTTCAGAAGGGGATTTGGAGGGCCAGCCGCCTCTCTGCTTCAAGATCTCAAGGATATCTGAAAAGAGATATCTTCAGAAGACGACTTGGGGGAACCCTCTGACTCCTCGAGGTCAGTATCTGACGTGAGAGACTCATCTGGGGAGTCGACGTGTTTCCTCTTACACATTCTCTTTCTGACAAGCTCCTCAGGCAAAAACTCTGGGGATACCATAAAACAGCCAACAAAATGGCCACACAACCAGCAAGAGAGACACACACAGTAGCTATGAAAATAGCTTTTTTTGAGCAACAAATAGCCAAAAATGTAGAAAAAAAGTATACTTAGCCACAGCCAAAAGCGAGACCACGTCTGAGCGTAATGAGTGGCAAATGAGATCTGGGGAATGGGACTGTTGCATGATGGGATACCTCTTAGCCACGAGCCAATGAAGACTTTGAGCTAGAGTTTGGCCGAGTTGGAGCCAAGGTTCGGCTCCGAACCTAAGGGTAAAATGAAGGCGAGATTGGACTACATAACATCACTTTATAAAAGGGAAGCAGCAAACATCATAGAAGTAAATGAAATTTGTGGAAACCATGTAGAATACTGTTCAGGACGAGGAGTGAGGTTTAAGGGAAGGAGCAGTTTATGTAACGCCAGAGTGAATAATTGTTAGAAAGAAAGAAAACCTGTATTTAATGTGTAATGCATGAATGTGGTTTCTTTCCTATTAAAATATCTATGACTTTGTCTTAAGTGATGATTTAGTAAAGGTGTTTAAAAATGAGCAAAAGACAATTACTAAAAAATCTGAGTTGTTATATACTTGTTTTGACGACAGAATGGTCTAGCATGAAGTATTATTAGTGACTTGGCTGAATCAATAAAATCACTATATTAACTCTGTTGCACTCTGTACTTTAGTTATTGATATAAACATTTGCAGTTTCTTGAATTTGTTTTTTTTTTGTTAAAAAAAATATATGTGTGTGTGTGTGTGTGTGTGTGTGTGTATATATATATATATATATATATATATATATATATATATATATATATATATATATATATATATCTTGGTGTGTGTGGGCCGGATTCTACTTCAAATGTTTGAAAACCCATATTATCGAATCTGAAATTACCAAGATGAAATAAACGAAATTGCAGAAAAATGAAAACTTAAAATAACGAATGTAAAAAAAAAAAAAAAAACCCGAGAATGGCCACCTAATTTGTACGACCATTTCACACAGTTTTCCTAAATCATACCCACCACCTAACAGTCTGGGACCGATCTGTGCCTGGGAACAAGCATTAACATGGATTGAAAAGGAGGACCAGATTTGTCAGTCGGACATATTGGTCTTCTGCATTTTCAACTTTCTTATTTCAGACTGCACAAAGTGGATCTGACTGAGTGCAATTCAGGTAAATGAATGTAAACATGTATATATACATGTATAGATTTATGTGCGTATGTATATGTGTGTGTGTGTGTGTGTGTGTGCATATATATATATATATATATATATATATATATGGGAGCACTACATAATCTCGAAAGTTTGAAATACCGAATTTCAAACTTTCGAGACCATATAGCCAAAACTTCCAAAAGTCCAGAAACACGAATTTCAAAATCCCGACTATCGGGAGTTTGAAGTTCGCACTTTTGGTGTTGCAGTATGGTGGAAGGGCAGGTAAGTATTTCTGTTTTAACTGTGTTAGGTAGAGGTTTAGTTTGTAAGTGTGTGTTGCGAGTGTGATGTGTGTGTGTGCGAGGGGGATGTAGGCGTGTGGTGGTGTATTCATGTGTTTGTCTGGGCAGTGTGACCTTGGAGTTAGAATATTTAAGTAGGGGGTTGTGCAGGGAAGATTATTTAAGTAGGAGGGTGTGCAGGGAAGATTGCCCCCCTGCTTGTCTGTAGGTTAGATTTGTGTGTTTGTGTTTTGGGGCAAGGTATGTGTATGTGTCTGTGTGTGGTGTATGTTGTGTGTAGATGTCCTTCATGGATGCATCTGCAGTCATAACAACTGGGTTGTCCTGTCGTCAGGCAGCCCTTCAGTCGGCCGGATTCCAAAGTCCGGGTCCGGCTTCGGCTGATGTCGCACTTCACCCGACGTCATCTCTGTTGGTCTTCGGGTATAAAAGCATCAGCCGACGCCATTTTCTTCAGTCTTTCTTGCCGCGTGGCGCAAGCAGAAGCTGTTCGCAAGTGCGGTCGGTCGGATCCAGAGATTACTTCTACCGAATACTACGAAGACTTCTAAAGCTAAGTACCCGTTGGGGACTCTTTCTTGCCTCAGCCGATGTCAGAAAAAGTTAATAATTGTTTAACCTGTGGGAAACAAATACCTCATAAAGATTTCCACTCTTACTGCCTGCCTTGCTTAGGCCCAGCCCACGCGTAGCAGCCTGTTCGTCCTGTGCTTCTTTCAACCGACGAACGCTTAGGCGTCGGTCGGAGTTGCAGAACAGTTTTTCGGTTCTGATTTTGCGTACATTATGCCGTCGGATCCTCCGACTCGCATTCTGCCAAAAACGCAAAGAAAAGACCGACACTTTCGCGGTCCGCGGTTTCGGCGAAACCATGGTTAAGCAAACCTTGAGTGTCTCGGTTTCGGCGAAACCGAAAACTGATCAAAATACAGCTGAATCAATCTCTACAACTGAGTTCCCTGCTAACACTCTTGAATCGGCCTCAGAAATTTTACCCACTATGGTGCTTACCACTGACTTATCAGACACCATTCCCTTGGATGTCTCTACCCCAGCACGTGGTGCTGCTAGGCCTCCAGCAGCCATGTCCATTAAGGCCTTCGCCAGAGCTAAAGCAGCCAAGACTACTAGAACAGTGCCTGTTAAACCCCCCTCAACCAGGCCCTCTTCCAGTTCTCAAATGCTTACTTTGGCAGAAGATTTAATTTCATTAATTAGAGGATCTCAATCTCACCCAGACAGGGCCTCTCAGCCCCCAGAGAAGAGACCTAGGGCAGAGCCCCATGAGCCAGTCTCCTCTGATGATTCTGCTGATGAATCAGACATAACTGACCAGCCAGAGGCTCCTTTCTCCAATTTTGAAGATTCTGATGCTGAAGAATCCATTCCAGCTGCTTCCCCACCAGAAGAATTCTCCTTTGGGAAACCTTGCATGCCATGCGAGAACAGTTCCAATGGCAGCAACAGGATTTTTCAGACTCCAGGAAAGACTTAGGACCTTTTGCACCTTCCACAGCACAGGCCCTTAGCTATACCTCCTGTTCTCTCTGTGGTGGATGATGCTTTCAATGATGTCTGCTCAGCTCCAGATTCTTTACCCCCAGCCCCTGCCAAACCTGACAGATTTTACAGGGTGCCAGATACTCATCACCACCTTTACAAGGCCCCTCTTGCAGACCCCGAAACTATTTCCCAGGGTCCCAAGGCAGTAGCGACCATAGCTAAAACCCTGTTCCTTCTGAAAGGGAAGCAAGGTCATTAGACAGATGGGGTAAAAAGGTTTACACTTCAGCCACTCTCTCAGCTAGAGCTTTAAACTGTCAGTTTCACATGATACAATACCAAGAGTTTATGCTTGATCAGTTAACTAAAAAACTAACCACTGATGAATCTCTTGATAAGAAATATGTATTAGAAATGGTAAATAACATACAGCAAGTTAGTAACCATTCTTTAAAATGTGGCTATGATGCACTGGAGGCTTCATTTAGATCAGCCATGACTGGCACTGTAATTAGAAGGCATGCATGGCTAAAGGAGCAAGCTTTACCGGATCATGTTAAATCTAAATTGCTAGATGCTCCTATGGATAAAACAAGTTTGTTTGGTACACCTGCCCAGCAGGTTATGAAGAAAATGGAAGAAAAGGCAAAATCAGTCCAGACAGTTAAAGATTTCTTGCAGGTTCAACCCCAAGGTTTAGCAGGAACTGGCCTGCCAAAAATTGGTCCTTTCCTGACTCCACAAGACCTCAAAGGGGCAGGAATAGGCGTTCCAGAGGCAGAAACCAATCCAGAGGAGGTGCCTACAGAGGCGACAGTGGCAAGGTAACAACAGAGGCACAGACTCCACACCTGCCACTACATCAACACAACCACAGTGACTTAATCCTAAACCCGCCTACCAGGGAACAAATAGCAGCTCCTCTAGGCGGAAAGCTAACCTTATTTTCAAAAACTGGCACCACATAACAAAGGACAAGTGGATTTTACGAACCATAGAACAAGGTTACGGTTCCACTTCCACACTTTACCAGACAAAGAGGAATGCCAAATCTACCTCCAAATCAAAAGACAGAGGCTCTACAACAGATAATGGAGTTAGCAAACATGAGAGCTGTGGAGAAAGTGCCAACAGCAGAGCAAGGAAAGGGTTCTACTCCAGACTATTCCTAGTTCCATGAAAGGAATAAAGTTGGAGACCATTTCTAGACCTGTCCACCCTGAATACTTACATCATTGTCCCAAAATTCAAAATGCTGACCCTACAGCAACTTCTTCCCATGCTGGGCAAGGAGTGTTGGCTGGTAACTCTAGATCTCAAGGAGGCATACCTGCACGTCCCCATTCGACCAATCTGCAGAAGATACCTCAGATTTCTTGCAGGATCAGAGCACTATCAATTCTCAGCATTGCCCTTTGGCTTATCTACTGCGCCCAGAGTATTCACAAAATGCCTGGCATCAGTAATAAGCCCATTGCAGACTACAGGGAATTCAAATTTATCCATACCTGGACGACTGCCTGATACAAGGAGACAACAAAAGCAAGCTGACAACAGATTTACAAAGGGTCATTTACTTGCTTCAAGCACTGGGATACACAGTCAATTTACAAAAGTCAAGACTGATACCATCCCAGACAAGGAGTTTCCTGGCGGCGGAATTGGACACAGTAAGACAAATGGCATTCCTAACTACAGAAAAACAAAAAGAACTCCCTCTTTACTTCTTGGCACTAACAAAACTGAACAAGTTAACAGCAAGAAAGGTACTGCAGGCCTTGGGTTTCATGGCATCATGCATAATCTTGGTTCCATTTGCCAGACTACATATGAGAAAACTACAGTGGTACCTAAAGAATTTATGGTCCCAACACAGACACAGCCTAGAATCGATAATCCAACTAATACCATGCTTAAAACAGGAGTTCCTATGGTGGGCGCAAGCATGCCCGTCAAACCCAGGCCTGGCCTTTCGCATGAGGTCAAGCAAGCCAGACCATCACAACAGATGCTTCAGACCTAGGATGGGGGGCGCATATGCTGGACAAATGCGTACAAGGATTGTGGACACAGGACCAACTTCACCTGCACATCAACCTAAAAGAAATGCTGGCAGTAAAACTGGCAATCCAAAAGTTCAGACCATTTCTCAAGGAGGACCACTTGATGATAAGGACAGACAACACCACAGTCATGTGGTACATCAACAAACAGGGAGGCACTCATTCTTACCCCCTATGCAGAATGACTTTGGAGCTGTGGACCCTGGCACTCAGCTACAACATCCAGTTACAGGCAATATTTGTGCCAGGAAAAGAAAACTCTCTAGCAGATATGTTAAGCAGGACCACATCGGATGCCCACGAATGGCAGCTGCACCCGGATATCTTCAAGACCATCTCGAAGAAATGGGGAATGCCTCAGATAGACCTATTCGCATCACCTCTCAATCACCAGCTCAAAAAATTCTGCACAAGGACATTCCACCCACTAGCATGGAAAGTGGACTCGCTCTCCTTCAGCTGGAAAGGCCTAACAGCATATGCATTCCCACCTCTTCCCTTGATACACAAAGTACTACTAAAAATCAAGGAGGAACGTCCAAGGATAATCCTGATAGCTCCAAACTGGCCAAGACAGCATTGGTACCCACTACTGAGGAGCATGTCTCGGAACAATATGTGGCCAATTCCCTGATGCCTTTGATGCTAACTCAGAACAACTTCAGCACCATGCATCCAAACCTAAAACGCTGCAACTGACTGCATGGAACATCACATAGCAGCTGCTAATACAGAACTTTCACAAAGAGTTAAAGACATTATTCTTGAAGCACGCAGGCCTTCAACTAGAAGGAATTATGCTGGGAAATGGAAAAGGTTTGTCATTTGGAGTTCTGAAAGAGGAAAAGATGTATCAAACATAGATATGCCTAACATTCTGGAGTACCTGGCGATCTACTTCATTCAGGCCTGTCCTACTCCTCCATCAAGATTCATGCATCAGCTATTTCAGCAGAATACAGCTTTGATCCACCTGTTTTTCACACCCTTTGCTCAGGCAGTTCCTCAGAGGAATCAAGAATGTAAAACCTCCAAGGAAACCACCATTGCCAGCTTGGGACTTGAACTTTGTGCTAGAAAAATTGACACTATCACCTTTTGAACCAGCAGCAACAGCAGACCTACAACACCTGTCATGGAAAACTGCTTTCCTACTGGCAATTACTTCAGCAAGGAGGGTTTCAGAACTACAGGCCTTAATGGCAGTGCAACCCTTTCTAATCTTCCACCAAGATAGAGTGTCCATGAGGACTAATCCTACATTTATGCCTAAGGTGGTATCCAGAGTGTCTTTAAACCAGGCAATCCACCTGCCTACCTTCTTTCCCAACGCACAAAACAGAGGGGAAAGAATACTGCATACCTTGGATGTACATAGACAGCTACGCTACTACTTGGACAGAACAGAAAATAGCAGAAAGACTGACCAACTTTTCGTAGCCTATGCAACAGGAAGGGAAGGAAAAGCTATTTCCAAACAGACAATCTCCAAATGGATAGGAAATTGCATACGATTCTGCTACTCCTTCCATGGAAAGCCAATTCCACAGAACATAAGACCTCATTCTACAAGGGCAACAGCCACTACCACAGCCTTCTTAAGAGGAGTGGCTACCAAAGACATTATTGAGGCGGCTACTTGGACCTCCGTGCATACATTTGCCAAGCATTATAATTTACCTCTATATTCCAGATCCCGAGCAGGGTTTGCCACTGCTGTTCTGCAAGGGATCCTAAACACACCATAATTTATTTTTTATCCTCCTCCCCTAGTTGGCTGTGGTATTCTACCCAGTTGTTATGACTGCAGATGCATCCATGAAGGACATAGTACAGTTTTGTACCTACCATAAATGTAGATGTCCGAATTGGATAGCATCTGCAGTCAGGATCCTCCTCCTTCCCTCTGTGGTACTCCTAGGGTGTTTACCCTTCTAATAGCTAGCTAGTGGGGATTTCTTTCATGGTGTATTTGTTTGTATTTATGTACATACATGCTTATTTTTGTGTTTACCTCTATCTTTTGGAAACATTGGCATCTATCCAGAATTTTTAGCCTTCTATAGGGCTTCTGGCATCTGGGGCAAGAAACACTGAAGAAAATGGCGTCGGCTGATGCTTTTATACCCGAAGACCAACAGAGATGACGTCGGGTGAAGTGCGACATCAGCGAAGCGGACCGGACTTTGGAATCCGGCCGACTGAAGGGCTGCCTGACGACAGGACAACCCAGTTGTTATGACTGCAGATGCTATCCAATTCGGACATCTACATTTATGGTAGGTACAAAACTGTACTTTTTCGGTAGTTTGAATTTCGCGGTTTTGGTTTTTCGGTATTGTAGTGTTTCGGATGTTTGGTCTCGGGATTTTGGGTGTCGGTAGAGTGAGTGCTTGGTATTTAGTAGTGGTTCCACACATACACATATATATATATGTGTGTGTGTGTGTGTGTGTGTGTGTGTGTATATATATATATATATATATATATATGTGTGTGTGTGTGTATATATATATATATATATATATATATATATATATATATATATATATAGATCTCATGCGCAGTAATGGTCACATTGTCTGTAGTTGTCGTTTACAAATTTTTGTGTCATAGGTAAGTGAAAATCAGATGTTCTTCGTCTTCCATTGCTGCAGTCCTGACTATTGGGTATAGTCCGCGTCCCAGTCGGCCCGAATACCAGAGTATAAGGCTGACGTCGGTCATGGCGCCTTAGACTGACGTCAGTACGTCAGGGTACTAATGCGCATGACCGACGTCATATCCTCAGTCTTTTTTGCCGCATGGTCCGATGCAGAAGCAATTTTGCGAGTGCAGGTTGGCGTTCTGAGATATTTCCGAAACCGGAGTTTCAGACCGAAACAGAGTTGGCTAAGTACCCGTTGGGGAACATTTTGGTTTTCTTGCCTCAGTATTTAACCGGATGTCAGAAAAAGTGAATAACTGTATTTCTTGTGGGAAGCAGATACCGCATAGGGATTATCATACATTGTGTATACCTTGTTTAGGGCCTGAGCACGACGTTGTTGGTTGCCGCTCTTGTGCTAGATTTAACAAGCGCACTATTAAGAGGAGGCTAGATTGTGCTAGGTTAGTGTTTGGAAAGCGTTGCAATTATAATATGCCGTCGGATGCTCCGACGCCCGCTTCATCCAAGAAGCGCAAGGACAAAACAGTGAAGCCTAGGGTTGATGAACCGGCAGTCCCGGACGTCGGTTCTTTAGAAAACTCAGTGGAGCCAGAGGTTTTGCCAGGAGTTTCCATGGAGTCTCAGGCAGATACTTTGTTGTTACAGGATGTGCCCTCTCAGGAGGTAGGCCAGGCTGAGGGGCTACTCAGGTAACTGTTCTTCCCTCTCTTCCCAAGGTAGTTAGGGCCTCTCCTTCTGTTGCCAAAGCTTCTTTTAGAGGTAGGCCAAGTTCAGCTTCTGTGGGGGCTTCTCCTAGCCTTTCGGCTCTGTGCCTAAGAAACATATGCTTAAAATGGCAGAAGATTTGATTACTATGATTAGAGGTTCTATGCCCCGCCTGATAAGAGGCCTAGGGTGGAACAGGAGTTTGATAGTTTTGAACAGTGTTCACAGGCTTCAGAGTCTTCTGTGGAAGACTTACAGGAGTATCCTACTTATTCTGATTCTGATGTGGATGATTCCACTCCTACAGCTTCTCCTCCTGAGGATTTTTCATTTTCAGAGACTCTACACTCCATGAGGGAGCACTTTAAATGGGAAGGCCAGGATTACTCTGATTCAGGAAAAGGCTTAGGGAATTCTTGTTTTACCCCAGCATAGGCCCTTAGCTATTCCTCCTGTGTTGAATGTGGTGGAGGATGTTTTGCAGAGGCTTCCCTGAACCCTGACTCCTTGCCTCCTGCTCCTGTTAAGCCTGATAGGTATTATAGGGTGCCCGAAGCTCATAAGTATTTGTTTAAGAGTCCTAGGCGGACCCAGAAACTGTTTCTCAGGGGCCTAAAGGTGTTAAAGCTTCTGTGGTTAAAAATCCTGTACCCTCTGATAAAGAGGCAAGGGCTTTGGATAGGTGGGGTAAGAAAGTGTATACTTCTTCCACTCTAGCCATGAGGGCGTTGAATTGTCAGTTTCACATGCTAAAATATCAAAATTATCTCCTTTCACAATTGAAATCTAAGGTGGATGCTTTGGCGGAAGGTATTGAGTGTAAAGAATTGCTGGATTTGGTTCATGTGTCTGAACAAGTGGGTAAGCATTCTTTGCAGTGTGGTTTTGATGCTGTTCAGGCCTCCTCGAGGGTGGCTGCTACTAGTTCTGTTCTTCGCAGACATGCCTGGTTGAAGGATCAGAATTTAGCTGAGCATGTTAAGACAAGGATTTTGGATGCTCCTTTACAGTCTGATGTGTTGTTTGGACCGCCTGTGGAAGCAGTTTTAAAGAAAATGGAGGACAAAGCTAAGTCTATGCAGACTGTTAAAGATTTTTGCAGGTGCAGCCTCCAGTTTAGTAGAAATTGGCCTGCTAAGGGGTGGACATATCCTGCTTATGATTCCCAGTCTAGGGGTAGGTCTAGGCGTGGTAGGGGCAGGGCTCAAGGTTCTTTTAGGCCTAGATCAGGAGTTCACCTGCTCAGACTTCTGGTGAGGGCAGGGGTCAGTCCTTTCGTAAGCAGACCCAATGACCTGCCTTTTCAGCTGCCAGTGGATTCTCGTCTGGCAGCTCCTTTGGGAGGAAGACTGTCTCTTTTCAAAGAAAATTGGGATTTAATCACTCAAGACAGATGGGTGCTGGATATCATTCATCACGGTTACAGATTTTATTTCCACACAATGCCCCTTTCAAAGGCATGCCAGGCGTTCCTCCTCCACAAAGAAAAGAGGCTCACAAGCAAGTTTCTCAGTTACTCCAGATAGGGGCCATTCAGCCAGTCCCTGTATCAGAAAGGGGCTTAGGATTTTATTCTCGCCTGTTCCTAGTACCAAAGAAGGGGAACACGTGGAGACCAATTTTGGATTTATCTATCCTCAACACTTATCTGGACATTCCCAAGTTCAAGATGTTGGCGTTACAACAACTTTTACCTCTGCTGGGCAAAGATCACTGGATGGTAACTTTAGATCTCAAGGAAGCTTACCTTCATGTGCCTATAAGGCTAGGTTGCAGAAAGTATCTGCGGTTTCGAACTGGAGTTTTCATTATCAGTTCTCTGCATTGCCCTTTGGCTTATCTACTGCCCAGAGTATTCACAAAGGTTCTGGCTCCAGTGATAGCTTACTTCAGGCTTCAAGGAATTCAAATCTATCCTTACTTGGACGACTGCCTGATTCTGGCTCAAGAAAAGGAAGACCTTCTACAGCATCTGGAATATGTCATAGCAGTGCTAAGATGCCTAGGGTATTCTGTGAGCGAAATAAAGTCCAGTCTAGTACCCTCTCAAGACATGTGCTTTCTGGGTGTGAGACTGAATACAGCAGCCCAGATGGCCTTTTTAACCCCGGACAAACAAAAGAGTCTGTCACTTTACTTCCATCAACTATCTCATCAGTCCGTGCTGACTGCAAGGACAGTCCTTCAAGCATTAGGGTTCATGGCATCTTGTATTCTGGTGCTTCCCAATGCCAAACTGCATATGAGGAAGCTGCAATGGTATCTCAAAAATGTATGGACACAGCACTGCCAGGATTTGGACACTGTCATTCAAATAATACCTTGCCTTCAAAAGGAATTCTTGTGGTGGGCTCAGGAATGTCACCTAAACAAGGGACTCTCTGTGACCCGGCCAGAGGCGAGTCAGATTTTAACGACAGATGCCTCGGACATTGCTTGGGGAGCTCATCTAAATGGAAAGTGGATACAAGACAAGTGGCCTGCCAGACTACAGCATCTACATATCAACATGAAGGAGATGTTAGCAGTCCAGTTTGCATTGATGGCTTTCAAGGAGTTACTTCTTCCAGGGCAGGTGTTGATTCTAACAGACAACACAACTGTCATGTGGTACATCAACAAGCAAGGGGAACACATTCTTATCCTCTATGCAGGCAAGCAATGATTTTATGGGAGACTGCTAAGCCTGCAACTAACTCTTCAGGCAAGGTTTCTGCCAGGAGCACAGAACTCCCTAGCAGATGTGTTAAGCAGACAAATCATGGATCCCCACAGTGGAAACTGGATCTTCATGTATTTCAGAAATTGACAGTGTCATGGGGAACTCCAGACATAGATCTGTTCGCTTCTCCACTAAACCACCAGCTGCCAAAGTATTGCACAAAGGGGTTTCATCACACGGCTTGGAAAGTGGATGCTCTGTCTTTCAGTTGGAAAAACCTTCATGTCTATGCCTTTCCACCTCTGCCTCTTCTTCCAAAGGTATTATTAAAGGTCAGACAAGACAGGCCAAGGATGATTTTGATAGCTCCAGATTGGCCTCGGCAACACTGGTATCCACTACTACGGAGTCTGGTAAAGAAGCCTCCATGGCCTTTACCTCTGATTCCTCATCTGTTATCTCAGAAGGATGGTCATCTGCTCAATGTCAAGCTTCACTCTCTTCACCTAACAGCCTGGCATATTCTCTCTTGAAGCACAGTAGGTCTCAACTTCCTCAACAAGTTTTAAATGTGATTATGGAAGCTAGAAGACCTAGTACAAGGAAGGTGTCGCAGAAAAATGGAAGAGATTTTTATTTTGGAGTACAGCAAAGAATTTGGAGATTTCTGAGCCTAATTTGACTGTGGCTCTTCAATATCTTACTGAGTTATTGGACAAAGGTTTGTCCTTCTCTTCCATTAAGATTCATGCTGCAGCCATTTCAGCTCACTATGATTGTGACCCACCTTTGTTTTCGCATCCTTTGTTCAAGCAGTTTCTTAGAGGGCAAAGAATATAAGACCCCCGTAGAGCTCCTACTCCTGCTTGGGATCTCAATTTTGTGTTGGAAAAACTTACTCTACAACCTTTTGAGCCTGCGGCTACTGCTGAATTGAAATACTTGTCATGGAAGACTGTTTTTCTGTTGGCTATTACTTCTGCAAGACGGGTGTCTGAGTTGCAGGCCCTTATGGCAGTAGAGCCCTTTTTGATTTTCCATAAGGATAGGGTATCATTACGTACTAATCCTTCCTTTATGCCTAAGGTGGTTTCTAGTGTGGCGTTAAACCAAACTATTCATTTGCCTACTTTTTATGCAGACCCCCAAAATAAAGGGGAAAAGATTTTGCACACTTTAGATGTACACAGGCAATTGAGATATTATTTAAGCAGGACTAAGGATTTTAGGCAGTCTCAGCAGTTGTTTGTCTCTTTTGCTTTGAGTTCACAGGGCAAGCCTGTGTCAAAACAAACTATTTCCAGGTGGATTGGCTTTTGCATTGCATTTTGTTATTCCCATCATGGCAAGGAGATCCCAGCTGGGATTAGGCCTCATTCCACTAGGGCTACTGCCACTTCAACAGCATTTCTAAGGGGGGTGGCAACTAAGGATATTTTGGAAGCAGCTACTTGGAGTTCAGTGCATACTTTCTCTAAGCATTATCATCTTCCTATCTACTCTAAGTCTAGGGCTGGTTTTGCCACAGCTGTTTTGCAAGGCATGTTATCAGCTCCTACTTCTTTATAATTTGCCAGCCTCCCTTACCTCTGCTTTGGGATTCTACCCAATAGTCAGGACTGCAGCAATGGAAGACGAAGAACATAGTACAGTTTTGTACCTACCATAAATGTAGATGTTCGAGGATTCCATTGCTGCAGTCCAATTTACCCTCCCTCCTTCCCCTCTGTGTCTAGGGGTGGTTGTGTAGGTGAGTTTACATGCTTATTTTTGTATATATTGTTGTATATATTGTACATGTTTTTTGGTGCAGGTTTTTTGGGACTTGTCTTTTTGGGTCTTCTGACATCTGGGGCAAGAAAAGACTGAGGATATGACGTCGGTCATGCGCATTAGTACCCTGACGTACTGACGTCAGTCTAAAGGCGCCATGACCGACGCCAGCCTTATACTCTGGTATTCGGGCCGACTGGGACGCGGACTATACCCAATAGTCAGGACTGCAGCAATGGAATCCTCGAACATCTACATTTATGGTAGGTACAAAACTGTACTTTTATCAAAATTCTGTCAGATGCGCACAGCTGCATTGCTTGGTATAGCCTCTTGATCAGATTGCTGCCTTCCTGTATTGAACAGTCTGCAGACATTTCCCTGGATTCCAAAACATTGTGTGCTCATTTCATAATGCTGTCTGTGCTCGTACATATTGACAAAATTTTGCAAGTTTGGCACTTTGTCCTGAGGTAAGTGTATGATATTCTGGTTTGCAGGAGATTATCTTCTGCTTGTTTGTTATAACATTTCTTGTTGTTTTATTACCATATAGTCCTGTTTTCATAAATATTTCCATGTAAACTGTAGTTTAGTAGTATTCTGCAGAGGCATAGTAGATATGTAATATTTAAGCATTTTGTACGAACACAGTTCGACAAGCATTTTCCACTAACTTTTAAGTGTTTAACTGTTGTAGTATTTCTTTCTGGTTACTGCATCATGGTTGGTACTTAAAAAGTTAAGTAATGCTAGCTTCTATTATAGGTAACTTTATTTTTCTGTATTTGTCCATTGATAACTACCTTAAGTTTCTTGTTCTTTTCATTTAGCGTTCGTAAAGAAATGGATTCAGAAATTGAGAATATGCAACAAACTATCCAGGACCTTGAAATGGCAGCTAACTTGTTGTATGTTCCAGATCCAGATACTGCAAAAGTTCCAGTAAACAGAAACCTAACCCGCAAAGCTGGCTATCTCAACACAAGAAAGTAAGAGTGGGTGACTGTATTTCTTCTGTGCAATTTAAAGCTACCGAGTATTCTTAAATGAAGCTATCTTTATGTTGAGACAAATGGGTATACTGTCCAGCCGTACAAGGTATCATTAAATAGAAAGATGACAGTGCCACTGCTCTGCATCTTCCTGACCTTATACTGTGCAGTGGAGCTGCATTAGTGACCATGAAATTTAGCTATGTACTGTTACGTAAAAGAACTACACTCTAACAGTTCTGAAGATCGCACAAGTGCGTGGCATTATTTTAGAAACGTAATGCTCTGACTTTTAAAAACTGCACTGTGAGCAACTTAATAGAAGCCACAGTGGTGCAGCGGTAGCGTTGTTGCCTCACAGCAAGAGGTTCTCCCGTTCCATTCTCGGCTGGAGCGCCTTCGGTGTGGAGTCTGCATGTCCTCCCTGCGGTCGAGTGGCATTCGAAAGGCATGCGTAGAATGGGCGTGCCTTCATTGAAGGTTGGCCGTCGAGCTGGCACCTCGGCACCCGTAAAAAAAATCTACTGCCATTCATTAGCGGACCGGAGTTCAGCTGTGGCGACCCCTAGCCGGGAAAAGCCGAAAGAAAAACAACTGTGAGCAACTTAATAAACAACACGTAGTCAGTTGATTTTGCAACTTCATGGTTCTGTTGTCCATGGACCTCTCAACCAGTACTCGGGGGTAAGAGAAATATAGTCATTTGCCCTTCTTAGCTGGACATTTGTTGATAATTACCCATGTATTATTACTCACACTGCACAGCACATTGACATGGAATCAAAACATCTCTAAGTCCATTGAGATGTTCACAACAAATCTCTGCCTGCATTTCACCTAATGTCTCTCCCATATTTGGGTATATGTACACAGTGTCAATGGATATATGTACATATACATGTATATATGTGTGTGTGTGTGTGTGTGTGTGTGTGTGTGTATATGTGTGTGATGTGGTAAACACTATTTCATGAATCAAACTGAGCGCAATTTAGTCATTTAAAGTAGCAGTATTTCTCACATGTATCCTAAATGTGTATATATATATATATATATATATATATATATATATATATATATATATATATATATATATATATGGGTCCTAATAGATGATCGAAGTCTTACAGCTATAACTGTATAACTAAAATCAAAGTTTTAAAACTGATGATCTGCACTGATGATGCTAATGTGAATCCATTTTGTCTAGAATTTGAATATGGAGTTGCACTATTAAAATAAGGTCGAATCAGTATATTTCAATTTGAGTGCTGGATTTGTTTTGAATTTTTTGTTATAATACTGATGTGTGTACCAAACTGGGGACCCCTCACCAATTTGTGCGTTTCTTTTCTCTCTCTCTCTCTCTCTATATATATATATATATATATATATATATATATATATATATATATATTGGGATTCCCTTCATATCGTCAAGTTACCATATCATCAAATCCAACAACATCGAGACTATGTCATAAACTCACAGCAATGAAAGTTGATAATATCTAGTCCTGTAACATCGTAAATTTTAAGTTCTGTATGCTGTAGTGTGTGAGTAGTGCAGTATTGGCTTTTAAGACTTCATATACTGTAGAAGTAATAATGCCAGACATTTTGGTTAATGGTGAAGAGACTTTTGAAGTTGTGTAGAAGTTTTAATGGAAAGAGTAAGGATGATTTTTTGTTGCCGGTTACATTCATTGTTTGAAGAGAAGGCTTCTTGTTGTTATTGTCGGTTTTGGGATGAGTGAGTGGGACTGAAAGTAGTGATTTTTGGCAGTATTGTAGGTGTTTTGCTGAAGGAACAGGTGTGTAGTTTAAAACTTGTACGGACATTCTGTATGGAGATTGTGGTACAGCGGAGATCTGGAAATGTACATTTTATCGACTGTAGTGCTGTCTCAGAATTAGTATATTTAATTTGCAGGGGTTGTGGGGGGGTGCAAGGGGGCTAGCATCCCTGCAGAGACATTAAAGAAAATGTGTGTTAAGTGTTAGTGTTGTTTGATTTGGAGGAAGTAGTATATAATGTATGCATTGGACTTGCTATTTTGAATTTTTGATGTTTTGGGCTTCAGTGTTTTGCCTTTTCATTGTTTTGGTGTTACAGTGCTTTGGTCTGGATGATTTGTGGTAATTCTTTATTATGAAGATCCATATGTGTGTGTGTGTGTGTGTGTATGTGTGTGTGTGTGTGTGTGTGTGTGTGTGTACTAACTTGCTTTTGGGCAAAAGAATGAGAATATGTGCATATGTATGTTGTTGTTGTTGTTGTCTTTCGGCTTTTCCCGATTAGGGGTCGCCACAGTGGAACTCCGGTCCGCTAATGATTGGCAGTAGATTTTCACGGTGCCGAGTTGCCAGCTCAACGCCCAACCTTCAATGAAGGCACGCCCATTCATGCATGTCTTTCGGAACGCCACTCGACCCGCGGGGAGGACATGCAGACTCCACACAGAAGGCACTCCCCGCACATCAGCCGAGAATTGAACGGGAGAACCTCTTGTTATGAGGCAACAACGCTACCGCTGCACCACTGCAGATATATTTATTCAAGTTTTCCATGTCACACATTCTAACTGAAATGAAAAACAAACTATTGAATATAGTATATGAGAAAAGGAGGTGGGGTCTTTAGAAACATGGAGGAGCATATTACAAAGAAATAGTTGCATTTTGTGGGAATAATACAGGTAGAATAATGTTCAGAAGGAGGAGTGAAATTTAAGGGAATGCAGGATTTAAGCAATTTAATGTAATGTTGGAGTGAATGGTTATTGAAAAAGAAAGCCTCCATAATGCATGAAACTTGTGAGAAATGTGTACAGTGTTTTTATTTTTATAACTCTGTGGGTGCTCATGTCTTTATTTAAGTGGTATGAATCTAATTAAATGTTTTATAAAAAATAAAGTGAACTATCACACTACGAAGCATCAAAAATACAGCAAAACAGAAGAAATGCTTTTTGCAGGTGCGCATACCCCTGCATCTCTGTGTATATTAACTCGGAGCTCAACACTGCTTTCTTTTCTCCCTACTCTTCCATGATCTCACTGCTACAAATGATAGTTTCTGGGAAATGGGAAACTTATGAAATGACACTGATTCCATTTTCACTGAAACACAACTACAACTTAAACCAAAAGGATGAATCTAATACATGTGCATAAAATAAGAAAGACAATGTGAAGAACTAGTGAAATTGCCATGGTAATCAAAACTATTGTTATATACACAGTTTACGTATTAGACGGATCATGTACATGAGTGTGGACTTGTTTAAATCATCTTGGAACAACTGACATATGTTGCATGCAGTCAAAGAAGAGCATAATGCATGTTGTCGACCTCTGCCTTTGAAGCATATGCAAGTAGATTCTCTGTGAAAATGTTCTTTTAGTTTTCTTTAACCCCTGTCTGACGAAGTGAGTTCCAGATAGCAAGATCATGTTTATTAAAGGCTTTTTCTCCTGTTAATATTCCAAAGTCTAATAAGGGTATCACACTTATCTTGACTCCTTCTGAAGGAATATGCTGTTCTTTCACCTGAGAAATGGACAGCAAGGGGCACTGACCAAGAGTTATAATCCTGAAGATTTATGTGATGAGAAAAATATTGTGTCTGCTTTTTAGAAGGTTGTAGTAGTGTTCATAGGTTCATAGGTTTATACTAGGCTATCTGCCCTAAGGCATTTATAAGCCTAGCCCAAAGTTTTGTGGCTTACGCCACCCCTTATATGAAAAAATACTGTGCCCATTAGTTTGTTGTGCCTCTGTCCAGCAGTGACACAGAGGTGATTCCCGGGGTAAACCTACGTTCTCCCATCCACAGGTCAAGATTTCTCTTGAACAGAGCCAGTGAGGTGCTCTGCCTCACATGGACCGGGATTTTATTCCACAGCATAGGGAGTCTCTGAGTGATAAATCTATCCCTCCAGCACGTCCTATTTATATCCGTGCTAAGGTTTAAGTCGCTTGCTCTAGTGGTTTTGGTGGATTTTAATTTTTTGAGGTGGAGCATGTCCATTAATTCCGGGTTGGACATGGCCTTGTATGTCAGGCACATGTCACCTCTGAGCAGACGGTATGCGACTGAATAGAGCTGGAGTTTCTTCAATCTGGCAGCATATGACAGATTTTGGAGTCCCTTTATCCTTTTGGTGAGGAACTTTTGGGGTCTCTCCAATTGCTGCAGATGTCGGGTGAGATACATCCCGAATGGGGCATTGTACTCGATCATTGGTCTGATAAGTGAAGAGTACAGGGGAACAATGACCTCACTAGATCTGGATGTGAATCCTTTCATGATCAGGTGGGCAATGTAGAAGGTCTTTCTAACCACTTTAACAACGTGAGTGTCAAAAGAAAGGCCACTGTCAACCTGGGTCCCCAGGTCCCTGATAACCTCTTCTGTGCTTAGTGGATTGCCACCTATATGGTAGCTTGGGGTTACCTTGTTTTTCCCGAAGGGTATGACTATACATTTTTTGGCGTTTAACTTCAGGCCATGGCTTTGGCACCAGCTATCTGTTTCTGTGAGTCCCTTCTGAAGGATATCCGTGTCCGATGCACTTTCCACTATGGCGCCCAGTTTGCAGTCGTCTGCAAACTTTGTCAGCCAAAGTCCTCCCATGTTGGCGTGTACTTCTGAGAAGTAGATGCCGAACAATAGGGGGCCAAGGACCGAGCCCTGTGGGACACCACTTGTGACCGGCTTGGAGTCTGACATAGCGCCAGCAACTCTAACCCTGTGGGTTCTGTCCTTAAGCCAGTTTGCAACCCATCTTGTGACATATGGGTTTACATTTAAGCTGGTAAGTTTTCTACAATACCCGAGTGGGGTATTGTGTCGAAGCCTTTGCAAGGTCAAGGTAGGCTGTATGGACTGCCTTTCCTCAACAATGGCCTTGGTGACTGTTTCAAGAAGTCGACCAAGTTCAAAAGGCATGATCTGCCCTTGACGAAGCCAAACTGGGTCGGGTCCAATGTCTGCAAGTCCCCTATATCTTTGTTTATGAGCTCCATTATGATCCTCTCCATAGCTTTGCAGACTAGACTTGTTAAGCTTATGGGGCGGTAATTACCAGGGTCCGTAGAGAGTGGGACCACAGTTGCCGTACGCCACTCCTTGGGCACGTATCCTGTGGTAAGGCTGAGATTAAACAGCTGCCTTATGTGCGGGTTTAATTCCTCATTTAGCTCGTGTAGCACACAGCCAGGGACACCATCCCATCCCATTGATGCTGTGTTTTTAGCTTTAGAGAGAGCAGCTTTCACCTGCGCATTTGAGATGTCTGGGAGGCTACACTCCGCTGGGATAGTTATCTCCCCTTTAGGGGGGGGAGGGGGGTGAAGTTTGCACTGAACCTGTCTGCCAGTATGTTGGCAATGTCTGTGGGTTCAGTGATTTTTGTATCATTTTGGACTAATTCTGAGCATATCTGGGAGTTTCCACCCAGGTTCCTAACATAGCTGAAAAAGGCCTTATGATTGTCCTTTGAATCCATGGCAGTTTTTCTCTCAAAATTGGCCTTAGTTGATTTTATGAGTGCTCGTATTTTTTACTAATAATGATCAGGGGTGACTTCCCTTTTATGGATTTTGTTCTATCATGTAATAGCTTTCTCCTCTTATTGTAAAGTTTGTTAATGGCTGGGGTCCACCAGACCGGACGTTTGCCCTTTGTGGAAAGAGTCTTGGTTTTATTTGGGATTGCCTAATCCATGCAGTCCTGTTGGTGTTCATAGAAGGCATTTGTAAGGGCTTCCGCAGCTTGGGTTGTGGTTTCCACTGGCTCAGGGGCCTTGAAGGATACCACACCAGTCTTGAGTAGTGTGAAGTTTGCTTTAGAGAAGTTCTTCACTGTGGTCTTTTTTGTTTGGGGTGGGGGCGGGATGTGGATTTCCAGTGAGATTAGTTTATGATCAGATCTCACCAATGAGGGATATACTTCTGGTGTGGAGCATTTTGTCCCCATGTTTGTGATAATGTGATCTAGTATATTTTCTCCTCTCGTGGGAACAGTGACTAGCTGTTCCATGGCATTTGAATTTATGAACTCCAGGAACCGTTGGGCTAGAAAGTTAGGGCTTGAGTAATGTTCCCAGTCTATATTTGGGTAGTTGAAGTCACCCAATATGATGGTGTTTGGAGATACATTTATACCCTCCAGTGTCTTCAGGAAGGCTGTGTGGGGTTCCTGAGTTTGAGAGGGTGGCCTGTAGCATGCTACAATTTGTAGAGCAGTTTTGCCTATGGTTAGTTGCACCTGGATGGTTTCCGAGCTTAGATGCGTTGCCACCAACCTGGAGGTGTGGGTATCCTTATGAATATGGATACACCCCTCCTTTTGTGGTGTGGTCCGGGTTTTGGGGCCGGAACGCATGATATGAGGTAAAACCTAATAGTGCCGGGGTGCTCTCAAGAGCCTTGAACCAGGTTTCAGTTACAGCACAGACATCGATGTTCTCCATACTGAGGAGGGCCTCGAGTGTGTGCATTTTGAGATTTAGACTTCTGGCATTGAGCAGCATTACCCTCAGTTTCTTCCCATTTTTGTTTTCTAGGGTGGTAGGTTTAGAATTTGAGCCTTGCCTAAAAAAGGCACTATGGGGGTGGCAAGAGCCTTAGCCAGTATCCGGAATCCCAGGGGTGACAGGTGCAAGCCGTCCCTTGCGAAGCAGCGTGGCTTGTCAAGCATGTCATCCCAGGCAGACAGACACTGGATCCCCTTTGAATGATGAATGACACCAGACATTAAGCCAGTTGTTAAAGCTGATCATCTTGTCTCTATATTGTGGCATCATTCTTGGTGAAGGAAGGATACTGCTCAGGGTCAGGGTCATACCTGCCTGGGCTACATAATCAGAGAGTTCCTCTATGTCTCTTTTCATGTAGTCCAGGGAGATACGTCTCAGGTCGTTCACACCAGCATGGACAATGACTGTGTCATATTTGTACTTGCCGTGGAGTGACCCGAGTGCTTGTGTTATGTGGCGGATTCTAGCGCCCAATAGGCAGCTTACTGTGACCCTCTCCTTGTTCAGCCCGGTGAGTGGGACGTCAGTGTGTCTGACTATGGAGTCACCTATGACAAGTATGTTTGGTGTTGTATTTGGCCTTAAGGGCTGTGACTGCTTTGCATACTGATTTTGTGGTTTATGTGTTGCTTGTGGGGTGTCTTGAGGTAGCAGTTGTTTGGGTGTCTGCTTTGGAGGCCTCTGCTGTTTAGGTAAATTTTTACTCAGAGCCTCCGAGTATGTCTTTGTGTGTTTATGTGTTTGATTCAGTGGTGTGGTAGCATTATGTGAGGCTGGTTTTGTGGTGTGTGTAGTTGCCTTCTTCTCCTGTCTGGTCTTGCCAGTCCTGAGATGAGAGAACTCAGCCTCCAGTTTGGCTAAATAGCTGCATCTCTCGCAAGTATTTGTGTTATGTGGGAGGAGAGGGTTGTCTGTGTACATGAGGCAATTGTAACATTGCTTCAATATTCCCAGATTCACCAACTGGGCAGGAGAGGACGCCAGCATCTGGCCCTTCGACATGCTAGAAAAATTAAGAAGTTAGGTATGAGACTGAATAAGAGAGGACTTAGTAAGGAAGTGGGTACTCCTGGGGGGGTTTCGCAAGTGAGGGACTTTGTATAATATAGAAGTGACAAGTGCTGAGCTTTTTTTTTTTTGAGAAAAAAAAACTTTTAGGAACAAGTGCTGCGCTTTTTAGTCAAGGGATATACTGTTTAGGTTACTAGTAGAGCAGTTCTAAGGGAAAAAATGAAGAACAGACTTTATGGAGCCAGAAAAAGTTTAACCTTGTTAAACCGGCGCTGCTCGATGCTGCTCTAGTGGCAACTCCACGCTAAAGCGTGCTTTATAGCAGGGGGCTGGAAAAGGCAGGAAATGACCCAAAATGGCCACTGAACTACAAGTTACTGGGACAAACAGGCAGCTCAGTACTCCTCACTCCCACTGGTGAGTAAAGAAACTTCCCCCTGACCAAACAAAGAAAATGGAGAAGTACAGGAACCAAGACAAAGCCCAGGGATCAGCAAAATCTGATCACTGGAACAAACTAGCCAGGAAAGTTAGGAGAACAAGAATATTTTTTTGGTTTTTTTTCAAGTTTTTTTCACAGACAGAACAGAAAACACAATAAATGCTTTGCTTTTCGATTAAATGCTATCAAAAGCTAGTACACTTGAGTGTATTAGCCTGTAGTTTAACTTTTAAGCAAACTTAAACTAAGAAGTGCAACCAACAATTATGATTGCCAGCAAGTAGCATAACATTGCAAATTTTGTTTTCTCTTCTTTGTAGTTGCTTAGAATCGTTGCTAGAAATAAATGTTAAAACCGGGAGCGCTTAGTTAAGTTTAGAAAGTAGAACATTTGTTGCTGTAGCCCTCTTTGCATTAGGAGATAGGGTATGTGTTTTTTTTTTCTGTAGTAGAGTTCCAATTGAGAAAGTATTTTGCTTACCCTGCCCCCAATTCCCACCCGCCCCCAGTGGTCCTACATTTATACCTCCAATAGACACACCCTCAACCAATCACACATAAGCTCCTCCTTACCACACCCTCCCCCTTACCTCATAGCACACCCAACTTGCCCAGACCCACCCACCACACTACCTCTTAAAGTCAAAATACTACCTTACTTTCCTCTTCTTTCTATTCTTTATCATCTCTCTTACTTCCCTAATATACACAATGTGTACATCACCGCTCCCAATATACTTTCAAATAACTATCTGTTTAACACTATTGCCTCCTCTAGTAACTACTTATCTCCTAACCTCCTATGAACACCCACTTTACTCCTCAATTGTGTTTCCCTCTAAATGTACCTCTACACACACCTCACCTTTTACACCAGCCACCTTAAATCTCACTACCAAACCAAACTACCTATTTACCAAATATCTCAAACTAGCTTACTTTAAGCTTAGCAAACATAAACATAAAAAACATATTGACATCTTTCATAAACAAATCCAACTCCAATATTTCTTATTTCCCCAATCTCTATTGGATGGGGACATTTACCCTAACCCCGGCCCAAACAGCACAAACACTAATAGCTGCAATAAACAAGACAAAGCTTCTCTCACTACACCAAACATACATACCAACACTCTTACTATAGCTCATCTAAACATACGAAGCATTTGCAACAAAATCTCTCAACTCCATGCCCTTTTAGATGTTCACCATTTTGATATCCTATGTTTATCAGAAACATGGCTAAAACCAACCATTAAGGACAATGAAATTACCCCCCCTGGGTATAGTATCTTTAGAATGGACCGTAAAACCAAAAGGGAGGTGGAGTAGCAATTCTCTACAAAGCACAACTCCAACTTAGTAGAATAAATCTTAACCTTCCACTAGACAATAATGCAGAAGTAATCAGCTCAAAACTTCAAATCAACCCTAGTAAAGCTATTAACATAATTTGTGTTTATCTTCCCCCAGGAAATAACACTAACACCTTAGAATGTATCCTTAGCTTTCTGTCAAACAACCTCCCAAGAAACACTAGTTCTAGGGACTTTAACATAGACTGGAATTCCTGTAATAATATTAACCCTACATCCCATATAAACCTTATGGCTTCACTCAACTCATAAACGGACCTACCAGAACTGTTAAATCCAACAACCATGAATCCATCTTAGACTGGATTCTGATTAATACCCCAACAAACCTACCAATCTGGTATCCTCCCAGATGATCTAAGCGACCACTGTATAACCTATCTCACTAGACACAAAATCAACCTACCCTTACCTGCCACCCTTAGAACACTACAACAAAAAATATTTTAACTCTGAACATTTCCAAGCTGATCTAAAACGCTGTAATTGGTCCTCCCTAAAATACCTTCCTCTTAATGATGCAGTAGAATACTTTAACTCTACATTCTTATCAATTCTAGACCAACATGCCCCAACCCACCATCAGAACTAAAACAAAAGTAGCCCCTGGCTAACAAACGATACTAGGCATAAAATCAAACTTAGAAACAAATCTTGGTCTAATTCATGAACACTAAAAACCTAACTGATCGCCAAAACTTTAGAGAGCTTAGAAACAGCACCAAAAGAGCTATCCTAATAGACAAAAAACTATTACCTTCAGTTACAGCACAACACTAATAAGGAACCTAAAAATTCTGGACCAGCATTAACAATCTTCTATCTCCAGGTCATTCCATCACACCTGATCCCTGTGACTCTAACCCAGAGAACCCTAAACAAACAGCAAATGACTTCAACTCATTCTTCACAAATACTATCCAAACACTTGCTAGCCATCTATCTCCTGATACCTCTAATCTACTCCCACATACATCTAATACACCTCCTACACTCCACTTACAACCTGTCTCTACCTCTTTTATCACATCACTGCTCCAAAAGTTAAAACCCACCACACCCTCTGCAGACAAATTGCCTGCAGAATTCCTGCAGATAGGTGCCAAAGCCTTAGCCTACCCTATTTCTATCCTGATCAATAGATCTATAAAAGAAGGAATCTTCCCCTCTATCTGGAAGATATCTCATATCATCCCACTACATAAAGAGAGAAACTCTAATGATTTCTCCAACTTTCGACCAATAGCTCTCCTCTCACCTATCGCCAACATCATGGAAAATGTATTCACAAACAAATACTAAATCACCTTCTCAACAACAACCTACTTTCTAACTGTCAGCATGGCTTCAGACCCTCACACAGTACCACCACTGCTTTACTCTCCTTCACAAACTCCATTAACATTAACCGCAACAAAAACTATACATCATCCTCTGTCTTCATCGACCTATCCAAAGCTTTTGATATGGTGAACCATAAACTTTTACTACACATACTCAAATCTCTGGCTCTTGATAATCTTGCCTTATCCTGGTTTGCATCCTACCTAGAAAATCGTCAGCAGGCAGTTCTGTGGAAAAATTCAATTTCTAATCTTCTACCTATTTCCTTAGGGCGCCTCTCAAGGCTCTATCCTAGGCCCTCTGTTATTTTCAGTCTTTATTAATGACCTTCAATCTGCAATCCCATATACTACCTGCATACAATACGCAGACGACTCAACTATAATCTGTACCGCGAACTCTCAAACAGAACTTCACTCACTTACTCAAAAAGCTTTTAACACTGTAGAACAATGGTTCTCTCACCGCTGTTTACTCCTTAACCCTAAGAAAACCAAACTACTACTTTTTTCTCCTACTCGGAAATCTACTACACCTTACTTTACTCTTACATCCGCTGACGGAACACTCATCACTCCTGACCAGACCACAAAACTTTTGGGCATAACTATCGATAATAACCTCAACTTCGACTCCCACATCAATAATACCATAAAATTAGTTAATAAAAAAATAGGATCCCTGTATAGAATCAAACCTTTCCTAATACCCACAGCAAGGTCCACCATTGCTAGATCTCACCTAATCTCCACTCTCCTGTATGCCTCCCCCATTTACATTAATCTTTCCAAAAACAACATGAAGAAACTAGAAACATCCTATCATAACATTGCTAGATTCTGCTGGATCTCCTTTTCGAACTCATCACTGCTTAAACCTAAAAGAACTAGGCTGGTTAGAACTTCCTAACCAAATTATACTGCAACAGATCTTAATTGCCTATAAGATTCTATATCAGCCAACCAATACACCAATACTTTCTAGCCTTATTTCCCCATATAACAACCTGAAACATCTTCGTTCTTCTAATAAACTTCTGATTAATACTACCAAACCTAACAATAATGCAGTTGACAGTTTATTTTCCAACTATGTTGGAAAAGCATGGAATAAACTACCCTCTGATATCACTTCTTTAACCTCTTTTCAACTCTTCAAACACCAACTAAAAGTTTATCTCAATAAACACTGGCTTTGCTCCTGCACTAATCCAGACTAATGTTAATCTCTATTTTTTTTTAACTAACAATTTATATTTAAATTTTTTTTTTTATCCTTATCCTTTTTTATTTTGTTTTGTTGTTATGATTGTTTGTAACCTTTTATGCCTTATGTAAATTGTATAACTAGTGGAGCTTTTCTCCCCGGGCCTCTACTGAAAATGGACATATATCCAGTTGGACTAGCCCGGTCAACAAATGTAAAAGAAAATAAAATAAATTATTACTTTATCCATTTGACTTGAGAAGGTCAGGTGAGGCGTGAGGGTCAGGTATGACTCCCAGGTATTTTTACCTTTCAAATAATAGTCATCTTTTTTAATGAGATGTGATAAAGGAGGCAGTTTTTGTGGAAAGGTGAAAAACATGCCATTAGATTTTTTTTTACTATTTTTTTTAAACACCTTTATTGAATTATCACTTGTAACTTAGTCAGATTTACATTTATGTAAAAGTAATCAAACAATTTTAACACGTTCACATGTACAGACATTATACAATACATATATTGTTCTATACAGTATAATTCAATAAACATTACTTACATTGTTCATTTTATGCGTTCTCTTAAACTTCATTTCTCTTCCAAGATATTTTTGTGCATGTGTTATAGATGGTATTTCCTGTACTCATAGGTTCATAGGTGTGTACTAGGCCTACGGCCCTGGAGCCTATATAAGCCTAGCCCAGGAAGATTCCCTGGCATCATGCCACCCATAGTTAGTTCCCAGTGCCCCTGTCAAGCAAGGCCACTGAAGTGATCCCGGTTTGAACTTCCTATTGCCCAGCCACTCGTCAAGATTCCTCTTAAAGAGGGCCAGTGAAGTGCTCTGCTTGACGTGAATGGGAAGTTTGTTCCAGAGTGTGGGAAGTCTCTGGGATAGGAACCTGTCCCTCCAGCATGTTCTGTTTATTGTGGTAATGAGGTTTAGGTCCCTGGAGCGTGTGGCACGGAGGGATTGGGATTTCTTTAGGTGTAGCATATCTAACAGCTCTGGGTCAAATATGACTTTGTAGGTCAAGCAGAGGCCGCCTCTAAGTAGGTGATAAGGGACAGTGTATAGCTGGAGTTTTTTTGAGTCTGTCCATATACGGCATGTGACTAAGGTCTAAAATCCTCTTCATGAGGTATTTTTGTGGCCTTTCCAGGTGTTGTAGGTGTCTCGTGAGATACATACCAAATGGGGCTTTGTATTCTATAATAGGTCTAATGAGGGACAAGTAGAGAGGAGTTATGACCTCTTTCTTCCTGGATGAGAAACCTTTTGTAATGAGATGTGCCACATGGAAGGACTTTCTGACTACAGTGGCATTGTGGTTATCAAAGGAGAGGTTGCTGTCAACCTGTGTCCCCAGGTCTCTTATCACACCTTTGGTATTTAGTGGACTACTGCCTATGGGGTAGTTCATGGGCACCCAAAGTTTCCCAAAGGGAATGACAATGCACATTTTGGTATTGAGCTTAAGGCCATGGTTCTGGCACCAGTCATTGGTGTCAGTGAGGCCTTTTTGTAGAATGTCTACATCAGTTGGAGAGTCAGTAATGGCTCCCAGTTTGCAATCATCTCCGAACTTGGTCAGCCAGAGTCCCTTTGTGTTGGCTTGAACTTCAGAGAAGTATATGCCAAACAGGAGAGGACCTAGGACCGATCCCTGTGGGACACCACTTGTAACTGATTGGTAGTCAGTTTTGGAGTCCACTACTTTCACAGTGTGGATTCTATCAGTGAGGCAGTTGACAACCCATCTTATGACATAGGGCTTTATGCCTACTTTAGTGAATCTATCTATGATTCCTGAGTGAGGGATGGTGTCGAAGGCCTTGGCAAGATCTAGGGAGGCTGTGTGAGCTACCTTGCCCTTATCCACAGCTCTGGTGACAGACTTGAAGAAGTCTATCAGGTTGAGCAGGCATGATCTACCTTTCACAAACCCAAACTGCGTGGGGTCCAGAGTTTGGAGATTCTCTATGTCCTTATTTATAAGGTCCATGATGATGCGCTCCATAGCCTTACATATCAGACTCGTCAGACTAATGGGGCAGTAGTTCCCAGGTTCTGTAGTCGCTCCCCCTTTGTGGAGTGGGATGACCGTAGCAGTGCTCCATTCGGTAGGAATAGAGCCTGAAATGAGGCTGTGATTGAACAGGGTACTCAGGTGTAGTGCCAGCTCACGTTGTAATTCATGTAGAACACAGCCAGGGATATTATCAGGTCCAATGGAAGCTGTATTCTTGGCTTTGGACAGTGCGTTTTTTACCTGTGTAGCTGTGATAATAGGGAATTCGCATTCCTCAAGTATTGTGATAGGCCCTTTAGGGGGTAAAAGGAGGGGGTAAAGTTCACACTGAACCTGTCGGCCAATATGTTGGCAATATCATTTGGTTCTGTATATGTATTGCCATTGTGCTGTAACTCAGAGCAGATCTGAGTATTGCCATGTAGATTCTTGACATAACTATAGAATGCCTTATAGTTGTCTTTAGAATCTGTAGCAATTTTGTTTTCATAGCTAGCTTTAGAAGATTTGATGATGGATCTCCATGTTTTGCTGAGGTTAACAAGGAAGTTTTTCCAGTCTTGGGAATTCAACCTTTTCTGCAACAGTTTTTTCCATCTGTTGTAGAGTTTGTTTATGGTGGGGGACCACCAGATTGGCTTCCTTTTTTTGGGAGGAGAGCATCTTGGTTCTGTTTGGTATGGCCCCTTCCATGCACTTGTATTTGTGCTCATACAGTGCATTGGTGTATGATTCAGCAGTCATGCACCTATTTTCCATTTGCATGGGTGTCGTGAAGTTAGCCACCTCTGTTTTTAGAAGCCCAAAACTGGCTTTGGAGAAGCTTTTTACGGTGGTTTCCTTTCGGGGGGGGGGGGGTGGATATCCATGGTGATTAGCTTGTGGTCAGAACTGACCAGGGAAGAGTTGATTACTGGTGTAGAGCAACGGTCACCCATGTTAGTAATGACCAGGTCAGGGATGTATCTACCCCTGGTGGTGGTATGAATGAGTTGGTCCAGGGCGCTCGAATTAATGAATTCCAGAAAACGTTGAGCAAGTGTGTTGGTACATAAGTAATTTTCCCAGTTAATGGAGGGGTATTTAAAGTCTCCCAGTATAAGGGTATTGGGTTGTACCGTAATATTTTCCAGTGTGTTTAGGAATGTGGAATGGGAGTCTTGGACATGGTGGGGGAGCTATAGTAGGCTACAACCTGGATTGCAGTTTTACCCAGTGTTAGTTGTACCTGAAGTATCTCTGATGCGTTATGTTGGGCTACTAGTCTGGGGGTGTGCATATCCTTTATGAATATGGAGACACCACCATCTTTAGTGCTTCGGTCCAGGTTTAGGGGCCAAAAGGTGTGGTATGAACTACAGCCTAATAGTGCTGGGGTGCTCTGCAGAGCCTTGAACTAGGTCTCGGACACTGCACAGATGTCGATGTTCTCCATTTCAAGGAGTGCTTTGAGCGAGTGCATTTTAAGATTTAGACTTCTAGCATTGAGTAGCATAACCCTCAGATTTCGTTTGCTTGTAGCTGTTATGGTGGTAATTTTGTCTTCAGGACATTGCCTAAAAAAAGGCACTATAGCGGTGGTAAGAGCCTTGGCCATTATCCAGAATCCCTGGGGTGACAGATGCAGGCCATCTCTGGCGAAGCATCGAGGTCTGTCAATCATGTCATCCAGGCAGACAGGTACTGGATCCCCTTAAAATGACACCAGAAACTTAGCCAATTGTTGAAGTCAGTCATTTTCTTCTTGTACTGTGGTATCATTCTGGGTGACAGTAGGATGCTACTCAGAGCTAGGGTCATACCTCATTGGGCTGCAAGATCCGAGAGCTCCTCTATGTCTCTTTTCATTTAGTCCAGGGAGGTACGTCTCAAGTCATTCACACCAACATGGACAATGACAGAGTCATATTTGTACCTGTAGTGGAGTGACCTAAGTGTGTGCATTATGTGGCGGATCCCGGCATCCTACAGGCAGCTGACCGTAACTTTCTCCTTATTCAACCTAGTGAGTGTGACATCAGTGTGCCTTACTATTGATTCACCTATAACTAGTGTATTGGGTAGGTTGTTTTGTCTTATGGGGTCTGGTTGAGTGGCACACTGTTTGTGAGCTATGTGTCTCATGGTTTGTGCTGGGATGTGGTGGTGGTTTGCGTTTCTCTCTCTGAGGTCTCTGTTGTTTGGGCAGATTTTTATTGAGAGCCTCCACGAAAGTTTTTGTGTGTTTTGTGTTACTATGTGTGGGTTGTGGTGGTGTAAGTTCCGGAGGGCTATGTGTTGCCAGAAGATATAGCAAATCTGTTGGCCGATAAATTCACTGCAAAATTCACTCTCCCATTACCCCCAGTTATCCCCCAAGAAATACTCCCCACCACTCCTCTGCCAGATATCACCAAAGACCAGGTAGCCACAGCGCTCTGTAAAGCTAAAAGTATGGCATCAGTAGGTTCCCTCTTAAGTAGCTTAAATCAGAATCTATTAGGCCCAATAGGATCTCTGTTTAACCACAGCCCCCGGAGCAGCTTTGTTCCAATAGACTGAAGAACAGATGCGGTAATTCCTCTGCATAAGGGAGAACCATCAACTGACCCAAGAAATTACACACCCATAAGCTTGACTAGTCTTATTTGTAAGGCCATGGAAAGAATAATCAAGAACCTGATAAGTAACGTAGGAGACCTCCAAACACTGAACCTGACCCAATGCAGCTTCTTCAAGGGCAGATTATGCCTACTAACTTTGGTGGACTTCTTTGAGAAAGTCTCTAAGGCTGTGGATGAGGGCAAAAGAGTACATACCACCTACCTCGACTGGGCTGACGCATTTGACACAGTGCCCCACTGGGGTATGGCAAGAGACCAGTTACTAGTGGTGTGCCACAGAGCTCAATGCTGGGACCATTCCTGTTTGCAATATACTTCTCATGCACCAAGGCCAAGTTTGCAAATGACTACAAGTTGGAGGCATTCATTGAACCCCCCAGTGATGTAGATATCCTTCAGGAGGATCTAATTCAAGCAAATGATTGGTGTCAGAACCACAGCCTGAAGCTAAATGTGAAGAAATGCACTGTTGTACGTTTTAAGAAATTAAGAACCCCTGCAAAGTACAACATTAAAAACGCATCCCGAAGAAAAAACTCAAGAGGTGAGGAATCTAGGTAACACAGATAGATAGTAGCCTGAACTACAACCATCACGTGTCCACACTGGTGAGGAAGTCCTTCTGTATGTCACAACTTATAAGTAATGGTATGGCATCCAGATCCAAAGAGATTATAGTCCCACACTACAGTCCTCATTAGACCAATAATCAAGTGCTATGTGCCTTTTGGAATGTACATGACTAGGGACTTACAAAAGCTGGAGCAACCTCAGAAAATACAGGGTGCTAACAGCATGTACTATGTGGGGTCTATATTACATTGTCGAAAGCCGACAATATCGAATCTGATATTGTCGACATGACAATAGTGAATGCTTAGAATATCAAACGTGTAAACGGAAATCTCCGTAAGGGGAGATTTCTGTTTACTTCAATGTAGTGTGGTCTTGGAGTTGGTATATTTAAGTAGCGGGGGGGTGCCCCCCCTACCTACATCCTTTTGTTTTATTTTAAAAAATGTTTTAATAGTGATTCAATGTTTTACTGCTTCGATCAGTAGTGTTCGATGTATACTGATTCGAAGTAGTAAAACTTCGATCATCTGATATAGATCCACTTTGTGGATAGACTGAAAACCTTTTCCCTTTACTCTGTCTCCTATCGACTTTTAAGGGGTGACCTGTGCCTGACCTACAAGACGCTCACAAATCCAGGCTTGATGGAGCTGCTACATGTCTGCAAGACAAACAGTATGAGGGTCACCCATTCCAGGGATCTAAATTTAGTCAGTGAATCAAACCAAACGTGCTGGAGAGACAGTTATGTGTCTATGAGATCGACCCTTCTTTGGAATAGTATTCCTATTCATGTTAAGCAGAGTGCTTTCCTGGAGCTGTTCAAGACCAGTCTGGATTGATGGATGGGCAATCAAAAATTCACACATGGGGTGGCACCTGTGTCCCTTGTGGATAGGGGTAGTCTGTAAAATGCTCAAGGTATAGGCACAAATCCATGCCATCCTCCTGCCCCTAGGGGCCATATATTGGATAAAATTTGGTTATGTTGACTGTGCTTGTAAAGGCTGTTGAGCAGTTAGCCTAGTAGTCTCCTGTGAACCTATTGATCCTACAATTTCTTTTTTTCTTTATAATTTACTCCTACCCTTTTCTAAAGATCACACTTTCTGGCTTTTCGTCTCTGTTACAACATTCACTACTTTAAGTATGGTTGGTTTAGACTTTGATTTCCATTTTCTAGTAAATGCCTTTTTGGCAGGCACCAGTCTTAACCTTAACAAGGACTTACTATGCCTAGGCAATAATCCTGTATCCCAACTCAAAAAATAATTTCCTTAGTTACACTCATTTGCTAGTCCTGTATTCCTGATCATGAAAGGAATCACATCTAGATCAAGGGAGGTCATCATCCCCCTGTAGTCATCACTCATCAGACCAATGATTGAGTACAATGCCCCATTCAGAATGTATCTGACCCGACACCTGCAGCAGCTGGAAAGGCCCCAAAAGTTCCTCACCAAAAGGATAAAGGGTCTCAAAAATATGTCTTAGGCTGCCCAACTGAAAGAACTCCAGCTCTATTCAGTCGCTTACCGCTTGCTCAGAGGTGACCTGTGCCTGACATACAAGGCCATGTCCAACCCAGAATTGATGAACATGCTTCACCTCAAAAAATCTAGATCCCTCAGAACTACAAGGGCGGGAGACTTAAACCTTGACACGGTTATTAATAGGACGTGCTGGAGGGACAGATTCATCACCCAGAGACTCCCTATGCTGTGGAACAAAATCCCAGTACATGTGAGGCAGAGCACCTCGCTGGCCTTGTTCAAGAGAAATCTTGACCAATGGATGGGAGATCGCAGATATACCCCAGGGATTACCTCAGTGTCACTGCTTGACAGAGGCACAGCAAAATAATGGGCATAGTTTCCTTCAAACTAAAGGGGTGGCGAAAGCCACAAAACTCTGGGCTAGGCTTATAAATGCCCTTGGGCAGATAGCCTAGTATGAACCTATGAACCTATGAGTACTCTGTAGTGTATTTTTAACATCTGACAACTTGCTACACTCTGAGAACGTATGCTCCCAAGTGCCTCTTTCTTTCCCATTGCACCTCCAACATTTACCATCTACCTGATGAAAACATTCTTTGTAGTCTGCTTGGGATGTAAAACTATGTATGCAAATACTTCCAGGCAAAAATCCTAAGTCTTCTATAATTTGCTGCATATTTGGGAGCCATACATACATCCCCCCATCGCTTTTTTGTAAATCGCTTATCTCTTCTATCATCCCAATCTTTTCTGACCTCCTCTGGCTGATTCCTTTAGTTATTGTGCAATACTTTATACATCCTACTATTTGTCCCTTTTTAACAACAGCTTCTGTTCTAGATTCAACTAAAAACTCAACCAGTTCCAGTTGTTCATTTAGGATACCCCTATCCCTTTCTCTTTCCTATAGTTAGATATCAATCCCTGTTAGGGAAGGCAATCTGTAGCTTGCAGTCCAAATGTCTTCTTGGCTTTTTCCTGTTCTATTACCTTTCCCTCTCAAATTATTTGTTCTCAGTACTTGGTTCCTTTGCCAGCTTCCTCCAGTAAATTCCAGACCCCTCTTCCCTGTTCACTGTACCCCTAATTGTAGTCATCCCTATCGACAGAATCTCCTTTTTCTATTTCTGTGTTGGCTTAGTTCATTGTATACTTTCTGCTAGTTTATGAATATAGTATACTGTATGATTGATGTTATTCTTCTTATGGATCTCCATCCAAAAATCCCACTCTTTCTTTATTTCTTGAATTAATCCTCTGCTTCATCATCTCTTTCTATTTTGAATTGTAACGTTCTGCTTCTGTTATGTACAAGTGCCTTAACCATGTTGCTCTAAAGTATCCATTCATATCAGGTAATCATAAACATTCTTGTTGTATTGGAAGGATCAACACTGAATTTCTGGGCCTTTATCTTTGTCTGAAAAAATTTCAAGTCTGCTTCGTAAACTAAAGCACTGCTGGTGATTCCCTAATAGATTTTCCCACAGATGCGCCCCTTTGCTGCTCTGCTTTTTAAACCTGGTAATTTTAAGCTGTCCACCCCTACTGTAAATTGAACGTAACTTGAACGTAACAAGCTCCTCCCTTTCTACACTGCTGTTGATATCTTGAATCATTTATTTGTCTTTCCTTGTGCTTATATTGAAAAAGTGCACTTTGCTTCTCATTGTTCTACTGATTTACTTGCTCTGAATTCATTATCTAGCTAGCTGTTGGATAAAGTGGTGTATTTTTGCACTCTAGCAAGCACTTGCTTTTACATCAAAAGGTCAGTGGATTTTCCATCTAGTGCACTGGGAGGTAGCCTGGTCTGTTTAGGTTGGAGAAACACTTGAGATTTCTGCATGCATTTTTACTGGTTAGAAGGCTTATTTTTTCATGCCTTTATAAATTCTATGTAGTTGAGTAGCTCTTGGCTCATTTATACAAAGCAAAGACTTTTATTGGGTAATCACGCTTTTATAAGCTGTTTGAATTACACTGCGGTCTTTAAATTTGTTTGCGGTAGCATTTTACTTCAGACATTCCTTTAATATGCTTTTACATTAGGAGGACTAGGATTATTTATCTGCTGGCAGTAGGCGTTTTACCTGGTCTGTCTGAGCTGGTAAGCAGCCAAAAGGGCTGTAAGTATCTTTTTATGCTTCTCTTATATAGTGTGATTGTATACTTTAGCAGTTTCAAAAGAAAACCTGTATTGTCTGCTGCTGCTTTAAATAGTTACTTGCACTGTATTACATTGTATCTGTTAGTTGAAGGGCTGTTGTAGGTAGTTTGTGTGGTCTCGTTACACCTGGGCTCAAACCAGCTGTTGTCCATTAAGAAGGTAATGTTTTGCATGCTTGTGGCAGAAGTATGCTGATCTAACCTGTCTGAGTTGGGAATTGCTGGTGGAAGGCTTATTGTGTACTTTCTTGATTGATGGCTTAAAACTTGTTTCTCTTTGCTTGTATGTAAGCCTTGCATTTGGGTGGTGCTGCTCTTCAGGCAACTGCAGTTAGCAGTGCCTTGTATAGACGCAGAAGCCTAGAAGCTCAGTTCTTCCATAAACAGCTGTCAGTGAAACCCTTCCAAACTTTTCTGCTGCTCTAGGAGCAACTGAGTTACACAGTGAGCAATGTTTCCTTATTGATCAACCTTAGCCTACACAAAGTATAGGTCCCTCTTGTAGTCTTGACTCTACCAGCACAGCCCTGTCAAATTAACCCATTCCCTTCCATAATAAAACATATAGTAAGAGTCTGATCTCATGGACAGGCAGTTTCTCGTCATCTGTCTGGCCAGCCTGATAGACATGGGCATCCTGAGGCAATGTAGCAATTGCTATAAAATTAGTGGCAAGACTCTCACATAAGGACAAATTGAGTGCCAGGTTGTCAGCACACACACACACACACACACACACACACACACACACACACACACTCTTCCCACACTAAATAAGGGCATGACACGTAAACCCACATATGCGGAAGTACTCACTAGTAACTTACCAAAAGATCAGATGCCTTCCATTTGGAAACCACTTACACACAGTGCAATGCAAAAAATCACCACAACACATAATAACACATACACACACACACACACACACACACACACACACACACACACACACACACACACACACACACGCACGCACACATGCACACCAGAGTCTCAGCAAATAAGCTCATAAGGTGTAACACCATAAAGCCTAATTTATTCATCATAGGTGACTACATTGTGAGACACATGGATGTCTCCCTGACCAGGCAGGATATGGATTGGATTACAGTTAGCTGCCTGTCAGGTGCCAAGATCCGTTAAGTCACTCAAGCACTCATGTCACTCAACCACAAGTACCAGTATGACTGTGTCATAGTCCATGTGGAGGTGAATGACATGTGACGTACCTCACTGGACTGTATGAAGAGAGACTTGACTGAGCTCTCAGTGTGTGTCACAGGCAGGTATAAGCATAACCTTAGGCAGCATTATACCTTCTCTAAGTATGATGCCACAATACAAACAAAAAGTGATTAACTTTACCAATTGGCTTAACTTCTGGTGTTACTCCAAGGGGATCCCATATCTGTCAGCCTGGGAAGACATGGTCTAAAGGCCATGCTGTTTTGCCAGACATGGTTTGCACCTGTCTCCTCTAGGCTTTTGGATACTGGCAAAGGCATTAACCACCCTATTGTGCCTTTTTAGGCAGTGTCAAAATAACCAACCTCCCAATATAACAAAATCCTCTCTAGATAAACTGAAGTACTGCTGCTTAATGCTAGGAGTCTAAGCAAGAAACTGCACTCCCTGGAAGCACTTCTCACTTTGAAAGACTCTGAGTCTGTCCAGTCACCGAGACATGGGTCAAAGGCATGGAAAGCACCAGGGCTACAATGCCTTCCATAAGTTCAGATCACAAACTGAGCGTGAAAGAAACAAAGGAGGAGGTGTATCCATCTTCATTAAGGTTAAGTACACCTCAAGACTGGTCAAGCAGTATGACTCTCTTGAGATACTCCATGTCCAATTAACTATAGACAAATCCCCCTACCACATCATAGCTAGCTGTAGGTCCCCATCATGAAACAGGAAAAGCCAACCACATACTTGGACTTACTGAAGTCACTTGCCATACAACCCAACACCATACTCATGGATGATTTTAATTATTCTGCCATCAACTGGCAAACATATGTGACCACAAACATGCTGGCTTAGAGGTTTTTGGACTTTGTCAGTGCAAATGCTCTGGAACAGCTAGTTAACACACCCACAAACGACTCAAATGTCCTGGACATAATAATCGGTAACGTGGGAGAGCATTCCACCCCCCCCCCCACCATATGATGTCCTACCTGGTAAGATGGGACAATAAATCAGTCTCATTCAGTGTAATTATAAAATCAGATACTCCATCATGCTCAGAAATTTTCTAAGACAAGTTAGTGATGGTATAAGAAGGTTCAAAGCCCCCTTGAATGCAGATAACACAGACTGCTATGTAGATGTTTACACCATGGTCCTGTATAACCACTTAAGCAGTTGTACAGAATCAGCTCTACTTGACCAGATTAAAATCAAGTCTTGCCAAAAAAAAAAACAAGCCACCCTGGTGGAACCCTAGTATAAACAGGCTGTACAACAAAAGCAAGAAACTAATGTCCAAGACCAAGAGGGACCTGGCTCAGCAGAGGAAAACATCCCTCTCTAGCTTAAACAAACAAAATAGAGATTTTGTCAAATCCTCCAAAGCTAATTATGAAGCAAAACTAGCCACCCTAGCTAAGGATAATCACAAGGCATTCTTCAACTATGTATGAAATCTAAAAGAGAATGCCCAGCTGTGCACTGAACTGTTTGTGATGAGCATCACCCATGCTTAACCAGATAAACCAGCTAGCCAACCTGCTAGCTGACAGATTTAGTGAAAACTTCACCCCCCCCCTTCCCCTCCAGTCATCCCCCAAAGTATACCTCCCACCATTCCTCAGCCTATTATTTCAAGAGAGCAGGTCAGAAACGCAGCACCAGTGGGGCCAGACAACATCCCAGGTTGTCTTTTACACAACTTAAAAGATGACCTAGCAGACCCACTTGTAGTTCTGTTTAACCAAAACCTGAGAACTGGCTATATTCCTGCGGAATGGAGGACAACAACAGTAATTCCTCTGCACAAAGGGGGACCATCAACCGACCGTAGGAATTATAGGCCCATAAGCTTGAGTAGGCTTATCTGCAAGGCCATGGAAAGAATTATTATGGACCTTATTAACAAGGACATAGGTAATCCTCAAACTCTGGGGGAGGGGGGGTCTGAATGGAGAGATGATAAATCAGTAAGCAAAGTAAAGTAGTATTGCTGGACTTTAATTCATCCTGAAGTCTTGGTGAGTATCTTCATGAGGTGGACCCTGTTTTTCACAAAATTTCACCAAGACAACACTGATATATAGACTGTATTTTATATAGTATATATCATGGGCAGAAGTAGGTTAAAAATAAAACAAGATAGCTTGGTGCACAAGACCCAGGGATAAAAAATGTCCAATCCTGGTAGACGCACTGGTGCCAGGACTGAAAAAAATGATAGTGTAGGATCCTAAATGAAGAAAATACATGGACCACCACTCTGAAGACCATATAAAACCATTTAATCAGATAAAACAGAAGCAGAACAAGCGCTTTCGGGTTTCCCCTTCATCAGGTTCACATAAAACTGTAAAAACACAAATTAAATATTGATGTCAGACCAATCAAAACTAATAAAGAACTAGTTCTCCACCCCTTCAGAATAGGTTTAATGGGAATCACACTATTGAGGCCAGGTGATTTATCTGCCAGAAACTCAGCTATCCAATTAGACTTCACAGTCTCAGACCTGTTCACTATGTATCCACCTCTTGTTGTGGTGGGTATGATCTGCAGGACCATAAAAGAAAAGGTGCAAGTATTATACATAGCAATATGCTGTGCTAAAGAATTATGCTTAGCACCTATTCTAATATCCCTGGCATGTTGTAATGTATGATCTTTTAATGACCTGTTCGTCTTACCCACATAGAATGAACAACAGTGTTCTCACTGGGCTAAGTAAACTACATTATTAGTAGTGCAGTCAGCATATAAGCGGGGGGAGTATACCTTGTTCGTTATGGGATGGCCAAATCTGTTGCCTTCTTAATGAATGAGCAAGCCTTGCAATGCCTGCAAGGAAATGTACCAACTCTCGAAGAGATGGCATTATGTGCCATGGGAGTTCTTTTACATAATCTCAAAGTTAAGTTTAAATTTAATTTGAAGTTCAAATTATTCTTAAACACAAACGATGGTTTATTCACACTATACCCTTTTAGACCATCAGTCAGTAGGATTTTCCAGTTATCATTGATCACATCCGAGAGTGAACCAGTATCACTACTATATTTTAGGGAGATACGTAAAGGACCTGAGTTGGAATTACTCGAACGATGGAACTGCCCAGGCTCTCTGTATAAAGAAAGGCTTCCCTCTTGTGTTCTTTGAATAACCACCTCCTTAAAGGCGCTGTCTATTTCATGTGACTTATAACCTAAAAACTCCAGTCTAGTCTGTAGTAATCCTAGCTCATTATTGAAATAATTGTCTTTGTACAGCCTGCCCCTTCACTATATTCTTAAAGATACGCTTAGGGTGCATACTATTACAAGACAAATAATGGTTCTTCCAACACGACTTCCTATGAATGGAAGTCCCAATTTCACCTACATAGTCCGTAGTTGGTTTAATGTCTAAGAAATCAATCATATTGGCTGAAACATTCATAGTAAACTTTAAAAAGTCAGTTGTGTTATTCATGGAAGACACAAACATATCCAGGTCTTCTCTTGTTCCTGTCCAAATGAAAAACAAGTCATCTGCAAATCTAGCATAGAATAAAAGCGACTTCTGTACGTTGGCATCACTAAAATATGCTTCTCTTCCCAATATGCTAAAGATAAATTAGCATACGTATTAGCGCAAGGGGTCCCCATAGTGACACCCTTGCGCTGCAGATGACATTTGTCTCCAAACAAGAAAACATTATTTTCCAAAACCAAACACATGACTAAACAAATTAAATCTTTCATGATAACATTGTATTCACTATAATTATCTAAAAAATATTTAATAGCATCCAAGCTGTAGCTATTAGAAATAACTGTAAATAGGCTACTAATGTCACAAAAAGATGTCCAATTTTTATTGAACTTCTGATTTCACCTAGCCTGTCTAGAATATATGCTGAGTCCTTAAGAACAGCAGAGTCTTTATGTAACAAAGGTTTAAGTTGCATTTCAACCCAAATGGATAAAGGCTCCGTGGCCCAACCTCTTCCTGATACAATGGGCCTAAGAGGTGGGTCCACCATACTCTTGTACATTATAGGGAGACCTTTAATTATAGGAATACAAGGATGCTCAACATGAAGATATTCATATAGGTCTTTTTCAGTCTTGTAACATAATAGAAGTCTAATCAAGTCTATGTTGATACAAGATATAATAGCATTGCATTCTTGTTTGTGTATCAACTCATACATAGAGGAGTCCAAAAGCATTTCACTCATTTTACTGACATAAGTATCAGCATCCATAACAGTAATCGCTCCCCCTTTGTCATCAGGCATAATAATAATCCTACTGTTGGTCTCTAAATCCCTGAGAGAACATATTTCATCAAAAGACAAGTTATAAAAACCACAATGCTTACGCTCTTTCATGATTTTAACAAGGTCTGCCTCACAGGCTCTTATAAAGGTTTCAATCACTGGATATGTAATAGGGATGAAGGTGCTTGGTTTACTTTCACTTATTCGATTCCCAAAAACATGTTTCAAAGCTAAATTTCACCCAAATAACTTAAGGTCTATGACAGTTTCGTGTAATGTTGTTGGCATAGATGGAATAAAACTGTAACCCTTATTTAGTACTTTTAGCTGAATGTCTGACAATACTTAGGAGGAAATATTGTACACTAAACAGATGTTCATCGTGTTTCACTGTTGCAGTCATTGCTCTTGGGTTTTCCTGCTGGCAGGCTACCCTCAGTCGGCCAGAATTCCAAGGTCTAGGTCTGGCGTCGGTTGCTGTCGCCTCTTCCCTGACGTCAGTGCGCCAGGGGTATAAAAGATGCAGCCGATGCCATTTTCTTCAGTCTTTCTTGCCGCGCGGTGCCCGAAGCAAAAGCAGTTCGCAAGTGCCAGTCAGCCGACTCCTGAGATTTTCAAAATCGAATTTCAGAACCGAAGTCTTCATTAAAGCTAAGTACCCCGTTGGGGAAACTTTTTTCTTGCTCCATACCGATGTCAGAAAAAGTTAATAATTGTATTTCTTGTGGGAAGCAAATACCTCATAAGGATTTTCATTCTTACTGTATTCCTTGCCTAGGCCCTGATCACAACGTTGCTAGCTGTCAGTTTTGTGCTAGATTTAACCAACGCACTATTAAGTGTCGGTTTGATTTTGCATTTCATTACTTTGGCCGAAGATTTAGTTATATAATGCCGTCGGACCAGCCGACGACCGGAGTTTACAAAAATTGCAAGGACAAGGAAAAGGATAGGCATCCGAGGTCCAAAACCGACGACGAGGCCTCTGCTAGGCCAGTCGCCGGTTCGCCGGTTCTCAGTGAGGCGCTTTCGCAGCCTCTGGCGCCAGCAACCTCAGAGCCACAGCCCGCTTCTGACTCCCACGTGGAGCTGACTGGGCCTCTGGATACTCAAGGTATTGGACACTCGGAAATCATTCCCTCAGATTGGTCCAGAGCCGCTGAGCAGTCATCTGCTTCTGAGGGTGTCTTCAGACCTACACAACTCTATATTAAGCCATCTTCAGCTTCAAAGACAAAGACTAAAGCAGCTCTAAAGACAAAGAAACAAGTACAGCAGTCTCCTACTCAGACTTCCATGCCTAAAAAACAGATGCTCAAAATGGCCGAAGACCTAATTACTTTGATCAGGGGCTCCCATCCCCCTCCTGATAAGAGGCCTAGGCAAGAGACAGAGTATGATTCTTCTGATCAGGTTTCTATTTCGTCTGATTCCTCTTCTGAGCTGGATTACTCCATGCTTCCCTATGAGGATTCTGATGCTGAAGAATCCATTCCTTTAGCCTCTCCTCCTGAGGATTACTCTTTTGGGGAAACCCTGCATACCATGAGGGAGCATTTTCACTGGGAGAGCCAAGATTATTCTGAATCTAAGAAAAGGCTCAGAGACTTTCTGCTACTTCCTCAGCATAGACCCCTTGCTATTCCACCTGTTCTAGACATTGTAGATGATGTACTTTCAGAGTCCGGCCTGTCCCTTGACTCTTTACCCCCTGCACCTGCTAAGCCAGACAGATACTACAGGGTTCCGGATTCTCATAAATTCCTATATAAGAACTCGGCTGCTGACCCAGAAACTATATCTCAAGGTCCCAAAGGGGTTAAAGCTTCCACGGCAAAAAACCCTGTCCCCTCTGATAGGGATTCTAGGGCTCTAGACAGATGGGGGGAAAAGTCTACACTTCTGCTACCTTGGCTGTAAGGGCTTTAAATTGTCAGTTTCATATGTTTAAATATCAGCAATATTTGATGTCACTGTTTAAATAGAAATTGTTGACAAATACTGAATGTTCAGAGAACAAGGAATTGCAGGATTTATTGCATGCAGCTGAACAAGTGGGAAAGCATAATTTGCAATGTGGTTATAATTCATTGGAGGTCTCTTGCAGGGCCGCTGTTACAGGTTCTGTTATTAGAAGGCATGATTAGTTAAAGGAACAGAATCTGCCTGATCATGTTAAAGCAAAATTATTAGATGCACCATTGCAGCATGATACTTTGTTTGGTACTAAAGCAGAAGAGGTGTTGAAAAAAATGGAGGATAAAGCAAAATCCATGCAGACAGTCAAGGATTTCTTACAGGTACAGCCACCCAGGTTTGGCAGAAACTGGCCTTCTAAAAATTGGTCCTTTCCAGTGTCAGACAGACCACAAAGAGGCAGATACAGGCATCCTAGAGGCAGATCTCAGCCCCAAGGCTCATACAGGCCTAAACAATGGGGTGCTCCTACCTCCAAAAGCGGAGAAGACAAATCACAACCTTACAGGAAACAGTCCCAATGACTTTCCTCTGCCAGATCCAAGCACTTTTCTTTTGATAGCCCCCTTAGGGGGAAAACTAGCACTTTTGTCATCAAATTGGCAAATGGTTACCCAAGACAAATGGGTCCTGAACATAGTGTCCCAAGGCTACAGGTTCCATTTTCACACTCTACCAAGGTCACAAGGTATGCCAGACCTGCCACACAATCAATGGGCAGAGGCACAAAAACTAATTACAGCCCTCATGGACAATGAGGGTCATTCAGCAAGTACCACAACAAGAGCAGGGGCAAGGATTTTGCTACAGACTTTTCGTAGTACCCAGAAAGGACAGTACCTGGAGACCAATACTGGACCTATCTATACTAAATACATTTCTGGAAGTTCCAAAATTCAAGATGTTGACTCTACAGCAGCTACTGCCCATGCTAGGCAGGAAGGCTTGGCTCGTAACTTTGGACCTGAAAGAGGCATACCTGCATGTCCCAGTCAGACAGTCTTGCAGAAGATACCTCAGATTCATAGCTGGCTCAATACATTACCAATTCTCTGCACTGCCCTTTGGCTTATCTACTGCACCCAGGGTCTTCACAAAATGCCTGGCACCTGTAATTGCGTTTTGCAGACAAAGAGGAATTCAAATATATCCCTACTTGGACGACTGCCTAATTCAAGCAGAGACCAAAGACATTCTTTTAAAGCATGTGGCATTTGTAAAAAGATTACTAACTGGCCTAGGGTATGCAGTAAACGAAAATAAATCAAAACTAGTGCCCTCTCAAGAGATAATATTCCTGGGTGCACGCTTAAATGCAACTGCCCAGATGGCTTATCTCACGCCAGACAAACAAAAAGCAACTGACTTCTTACTTCAAGAAATTGGCAACAAAAACCCACTTATCTGCAAGGAAAATCCTGCAGGCCCTGGGTTTCATGGCATCCTGCATTCTACTAATTCCATATGCCAGACTGCATATGAGGAAACTACAATGGTATCTAAAAAGTGTTTGGACTCAGCATTGCCACAGCCTGGAGACAGTAATTGCACTCATTCCCTGCCTACAACAGGAGTTTCGATGGTGGACAGAAGCCTGTCACAACAACAAGGGTCTGCCATTCAATTTACCCACAGCCAGACAGACAGTAACAGTGGATGCATCAGCTTATGCCTGGGGGCCCATATGACAGGAAAATGTATTCAGGGCACATGGCCTGCAAACCAGATGCATCTTCACATCAATCAAAAAGAGATGCTAGCTGTTCAAAATGCCCTGACAGCTTTCAAGGACCTACTTCATCCAGGACAGCTACTGATAAAGACAGACAATACTACGGTCATGTGGTACATAAACAAGCAGGGAGGTACACATTCCAACCCCCTCTGCAGACAAGCAATGACCTTATGGGACACAGCATTGGCTTTTCAGATTCACCTGCAAGCACAATTCCTGCCAGGAAAAACAAATACTCTGGCAGACGAACTAAGCAGAAACCTCATGGATCCCCACAAATGGAAACTGGATCCACAAGTCTTCAACATGATAATAAGGAAATGGGGATGCCCAGACATAGATCTATTTGCCTCCCCTCACAACTACCAATTGCAGAGATTTTGCACAAGGATTTATCACAAGCAAGCATGGAAAGTGGACGCCCTATCCTTCAGCTGGAAAAACCTAACAGTGTATGCCTTTCCTCCACTGCCTCTCCTTCCCAAGGTACTACTAAAGGTCAGACAAGAGAAGCCAAAAATGATACTGATTGCACCAGACTGGCCACGCCAGCACTGTTACCCAGTCCTAAAGAGCTTGTCTCAAGGTCCAGCATGGATATTGCCTCAAACTTCTCACTTGCTGACCCAACAAAATGATCAGATCCTGCACAGCCAACTCAGGACCTTAAATCTGGCAGCATGGCGGATAATGTAACCATTCAGAACACACCTCTTTCAAAAGCTGTTATGGATGTTATCTTGGAGGCCAGGAGGCCCAGTACCAGAAAATTTTATGCAGAAAAACGGAAGAGATTCTGTGCTTGGAGCCAGGAACAAGGCATTGACATGTGTGTACCAAATATACCTCAGATTTTACAATACCTAACTGAGATACTGAACAAAGGCCTTTCTTTCTCATCAATTAAGATTCATGCCTCTGCCATTTCAGCCCATTACAATACGGAACCACGTGTCTTTTCTCATCCTTTAATAAGGCAGTACCTCAGAGGGGCCAAAAACATTAGGCCTCCAAGGAGAGCACCAATTCTGGCCTGGGACCTCAATTATGTTTTGGAAAAACTCACAATGCCTCCTTTCGAGCCAGCTTCACAGCAGATATAAAATTCTTATCCTGGAAAACAGCTACTCTTAGCAATAACCTCAGCAAGGCGAGTCTCAGAGTTACAAGCACTCATGGCTGTGGAACCTTTTATCATTTATCATCCAGACAGGGTGCCTCTGAGGACAAATCCTACATTTATGCCTAAGGTGGTATCCAGTGTGGCCCTCAACCAAGCCATTCACTTGCCTACCTTCTATCCAAATCCACAGAACAAGGGTGAGAAAATTCTGCATTCTTTGGACATACACAGGCAGTTATGCTTCTATTTGGACAGAACTAAAGCTTTCAGAAAGACTGAGCAACTTTTAGTGTCATATGCTGCAGAATCACAAGGAAAGGCTATCTCAAAACAGACTATTTCTAAATGGATAGGCCATTGCATCCATTTCTGCTATTCTCAACATGGCAAATCAGTGCCTAAGCAGCAGCCACGTCAGCAGCCTTCCTCAGAGGAGTACCAACCAAAGATATCTTAGAGGCTGCAACTTGGAGTTCAGTGCGTACTTTCACAAAGCACTACCACTTACCTCTTTACTCTAAGTCCAGAGCAGGCTTTGCCACTACAGTTCTGCAGGGCCTCATAGCCTCTACTAATCCTATTTAGCCCAGCCACCCATCCTCAGCTTTGGGATTCAACCCAAGAGTAATGACTGCAACAGTGAAACACTATGAACATAGTACAGATGTGTACCTACCATAAATGTAGATGTTCGAATGTATTCACTGTTGCAGTCCAGGTTACCCACCCACCACCCCCCTTCTCTTTGCTGGGACTTATCTGCACTTCTGTATCCTGTACAACCTACTTGGTGTATTTGCTTCTAGATGAAGAAAATGTTATTTTTGTGCATTTTTATTGGCATATTTTTCAGCCTACCAATTTGGGGGCACCTGACATCTGGGGCAAGAAAAACTGAAGAAAATGGCGTCTGCTGCATCTTTTATACCCCTGGCGTACTGACGTCAGGGAAGAGGTGACAGCAACCGACACCGGACCTAGACTTTGGAATTCTGGCCGACTGAGGGTAGCCTGCCAGCAGGATAACCCAAGAGTAATCACTGCAACAGTGAATACACTCGAACATCTACATTTATGTTAAGTGTACACAACTGTACTTTCTCTTGCAGGGTACTCACTAGAGCGAGGTTTTCCTTCGTTTTCTCCCTCAACTCATGGGCCAATCTCATTTGTTCAGAGCATTCGTTTCATGGATGCAGGCAGTTTGTAAAACAATGTTTCTTCAGATGTAGGCTCCTTAGGTCTGGCTCCTAACAAATAATAGTTAATAGTATTCCTATTCGAATTATCAGCACCACGCTGTTTCATCGTCATATTAGTAGCAGACTCATTCGTCTTTGCTGTAACGGACATACTGTTGGTTTCTTGACTCTCAGGTTCAACATCATTCAGCATATAAATCTGAGCCAATGATTCATCTGTAGCTATGGCACCATTCCTTTGATGTACAGATAGAATCAGTGCTGCTGTCCTAGCAGATACAAGCATGTGCTTATTGCCCAATCGAGTTAATTCATCAGCTTTGGGATTGGTGTCTGCATGAGAATTATGAATCTCACCTATAACTTCAAAATTATTATTCTTGCTGTTAGTGTGTGGAATATGGTGTTTAAGTTTTATGGAATCATTCCTATATATATAGTATCATCAGTAATTCTATCAGAACTGTGTCATGTCCAAATAAAAATGTTGCCATTCTTGAAATCCACACAATCGCGGTTCAGCTTTCTGCTCTTAATCTGCTGCAGTTTGTCATCATAGGAGGCTATAGTGTGAAAGAGTATATCAAGCTTACTGAACTAATATGCACTCAGGAATCAATTTCATTTTGTTTATTGTCAGTATCAGCAACCAGTTGTTGTTATTGTGGCTCAAAATCTTTTAATAAAAGGTGCATGTATCGGAAGCTAGTTTCTGTGTTGATTCTCTGCCATTTAGCCAGTAGATTAGGAACACATTTCCATAGGTCGGCATGTGGAGGCCTCTAGGTATTATCTGGAAATGTAAGCATGCCTCCAAATGCAATTGTTGCCACTGTAAATGCTTCAGTTTATAAAGGACATTTTCCAAATCTTTAAACAAGGTATCAAATAACTCTTCATCAGAGTCCAGTGATGGTATTTCATCGGCAACTGTCTCAGTTAGCTTCAGGCTGATAAGTGGGTTTGAGTCAAAACAGGCCAGTCTCTTACCCTCTCTATTAGGGATTTAGCCACCAGTGTAATGGGAGCATATTCCAATTCCAGGTTATTCAAATCAGCTCCAGCCATGGATCCTTTGGGACCCAACACAAAGTCTGAACAAATGATAAAAAGGAGTCCAAATAGGATTAAAGGTCCATAGTAATGTATTATAAAAATGATAAATGAAGAAAACACGTGAACCACCACTCTGAAGACCATATAAAAATGTTTAATCAGATAAAACAGAAGGAGAACAAGCACTTTCGGGTTTCCCATTAATCAGGTTCACATAAAACTAAAAACACAAATTAAATATTAATGTCAGACCAATCAAAAACTAATCAGAGTTGTACAGACCAACTGCTTTGGGCATCTGCTGTGGTGCGCAGTATCCTCAAGATAGGAAAACACAGATCACAGACTGGGCGCCATGGCAGGGCTAGCCACTCGACAGTGTAAAATATGGCTCTAGGTGATTCGGTCATGTTGACTCATGTCACCAAAAATGGGTATGGGTAGTTACCGGTGATAAGTGGGTTGAGGACCTGGCCTACTCTGACTCATACCAGGGACCCATGCTAATGGTGGGAGGAGTGTATGTGCCCCTGTTGGCCAATGTGTGCCTGCCATAAAGCCCAGCAGCCCTGGGTCAGTAAGCTACTGGCTGGCCAGTGTCTAGTTGCCCAGCCTGGGTTTCCTGGGATAGCTGTGTTGAGTGAAAGCTGGATGTGAAACCAACCACCCTGCCAAACATGAGCTGAGAATTGCTACACGTAATGTAGGTTCACTGACAGAACACAGCCTGGAAGTGAATGACATGATGATACGGAGGAGGCAGGACATCCTATGCATCCAGGAGATGAGATGGAAGGGCAGTGCAACAAAGCCACTTGGCTTGGGATCCAGAGTCTACTACTCAGGTGGAGGGCAGGCTAGAAATGGTGTAGGAATTGTGGTGAGAGAGAGGCTTCAGAAGGCAGTAAGGGATATCATCAGAATTAATGACAGACTCATGGCAGTCAGATCAAGTGTAATGATAGGGCAATATTCATAATCTCAGCCTATGCCCCACAGCAGGGTTGTGATAGTGAGGAAAAGAGTGCATTCAGACAGCAGTTGCAGGACCTACTAGATAAAGCAGGACAACATGAATTGGTGTTGATAATGGGAGATTTGAATGCACATATCGAGACAGACAGAACAGGATATAAGGACTGCCTGGGTCCACATGGATGGGGCTACAGGAATAAAGAAGGAAACGCCATTCTAGACTTCATGTATGGAAAATGGCTTGATAGTCGCCCACACATGGTTCAGAAAGAGAGAGACAGTCACAAGATCACATGCAAGAGTAGTCAACATGCAACTCAGGTAGACCTCCTCCTAATAAGGAAAAGGCACTGGGGTAAAATCCATGATTGCAAAGTTATCCCCAGTGAAACAGTCGGCCCACAACATAAACCACTAGTTGCCGCAATCATCCGCAAGCAGTGGTCAGAGAAGGCTCTAAGGTCAACAGAGACCAGGCTGAAGACCTGGAAGTTGACTGGAGAGAAAGTACAACAGTTCAAGGAATTACTCAGGGCTCTAGCACCCCAAGAAGAGGAGGAAATAGGAGGAGTTGAAGAAGAATGGCAGTGCCTAAAAACAGCATGTGTTAGGACTACAGAAAAGATATGTGGCCAAGCCAGGTACGGAAATAAGGTACATAGAGAAAGATGGTGGTGGAATGCAGAAGTCTAGGAAGTCATCAAAAGAAAGGAGGAGTGCAGGAAGAAGTGGCAGATAGAAAAGACTGACCAGGCTAGGAAGGGCTACTGGTTGGCTAACAAAGAAGCTAAGAAAGAAGTTGCAATAGCAAAGAATAGGGCATCAGAGGCACTCTACCAACTTCTGGAAAATGACTCAGTAAGGGGCACAAAGAAACTATATCAGGTTGCAAGACAAAGATAGAAAGATAAAGAATGTAGTCATACACCCTTCATAAGGGATGCTAGCAACAACCTGCTTACCAGCCCAGAGGACATCAAAGGCAGATGGAAGGTGTATTAGCTTCTGAATGAAGAAAACCCCACAGAAGCTGTACTGCTCCAGAAACAGCCTAAGATGAGAGAAGAAGAGGAGCCCAGCCTAGAAGAAGTAAGAACAGCACTAAGGAAGATGAAGTCATGGAAAGCAGCAGGCTCAGATGAGGTCACAGCAGATATGATAAAGATGCTGGGTGAGATAGGGGAGAAATGGCTCCTGAGGGTACTAATAGCAGTGTGGAAGGAAAGGTGTATCCCAGATGACTGGAGAATAAGCATACTCGTGCCAGTGTACAATAACAAAGGGGACATCCACAAATGTGGGCAGTACAGAGGCATCAAACTCCTATCACACTGCATGAAAGTTCTGGAGAGGGTGATTGATAAACGGATACGCAGAGTAGTATAATGCAAGATGGGAAATTAGCAGTTTAGATTCAGATCAGGATGCAGCACAATTGATCTGATGTTTGCATTGAGACAGATACTTGAGAAGAAGTTAGAGATGAGGAGAAAGTCCAACTGAGCATTCCTAGACTTGGAGAAGGCATATGACAAGGTCCCAAGAAAGCTGATCTGGGCAGTACTGTGGTGGTTTGAAGTGCCAGAAGCATTGGTAGAATTAGTGCAGGCTATATACAAGAACCCAATGACTCAAGTACGAACAGTGTTTAGCCTCACAGAGGGGTTCCCAGTGGGGTGTGGGTGTACATCAGGGTTCAGCTCTGAGCCCACTGCTGTTCAAACTTGTGATGGACTACATTAGCAAACGGGTTGGAGGGGACGGATCAACAAAGCTGCTGTATGCAGACGATGTGGCAGTACAGGCACTCTGAGCTAGAACTTCAGCAAAGGATAGGAGAATGGAATGCATATCTGAAGGCACATGGGATGAAACTAAGCACAGATAAGATGGCTGTAATGGCAGCAAATTGGGGAAATCAGAAGAATCTGAGAATAGAGATAGAAGGGAAGATAGTAGAACAGGTAAACAGTTTCAAGTATCTGGGAGGAGTAGTTGAGAAGAAGGGTAGTCAGAATGAAGAGGTCAAAGCTAGATTCAGAGGGGCTACAAGCCAGCTGGCATAGAGTGTCAGGTGTAGTCTATGACAGAAAAATGCCAAAGAAGCTGAAAAGTAAGGTGTACAAGACAGTGGTGCGACCAGTACTACTGTATGGTACAGAAACCTGGGCAGTAAAGGCAGAACAGTTGAAGATGCTAGAGGTGATGGAAATTAAGTGCCTGAGAAAGGTGATAGGATGCACACTGTGGGACAGACAAAGACATGAGGACAAAAGAGCAGAAGCCAAAGTAGCTTCAGTTGCAGAAAAGATCAGAGAGAACAGATTACGGTGGTTTGGGCACGTGTAGAAAAGCCGAAGACAATCAATCTGGTGAGGAAGATATGGGACAGACAGGAAGAGAAGGTAAGAGAAAGCGAGAATGTCCAGCAAAGAGGTGGATGGATTGTGTGAAAGAATGTCTGCGACAGTCAGGCATGAGTGTTGAAGAAGGCAGGAGTGTGGCACTGAATTGAGAGAGTTGGCTACAGTTAACTCGATACCACGACTCCATGTAGAAAAATGGGAAAAAGGGGGCTGATGATGATAAATCAAAAACTAATAAAGAATTAGCCCCCCCCTTTCAGAATAGGTTTAATGAGAAGCACGCTATTGAGGCCAGGTGATTTATCTGCCAGAAACTCAGCTATCCAGTTAGACTCTGCAGTCTCAATCTTGTTCACTATACAGGAAAACAAGAATGATGCTTCATGCTCATCAAATGATTTATAAAAATCAGTGCATACCAAGACTTTATATTCCATGTTCTGAAAGAGGTTATGAGCCTCCTCCAAATTGATTGTATGTATAGATCTGCAGTCATGGGACTGCATACATATCTGCTGACCTCACAAGACCGAAACATAGTGAAAGTTTTGAAACAGGAGGAGAATAAGTCTTAAGATAACTTCCCTGTTTAGTTTAGCAGAAGCATATCATCATCAAGCGTGAATAGAAATCAAACCAGAAGTAGATAAAAAATCAGGCATCAAGTGAATGTGCTAAAAAACAAAACAAAGGTAAGGATCAGATGAGAAGGCAAGCAATGTGGAAAATGCATAAATATAGTTGTAAGTATAGAAAACTCTTGGAACAACCTCATTTTGATCAGGATTGAATGCAGGAATGGTTAAAGAGAGGTGAATTTAAACCAAAAGATGAAAGGTTAATATTGGCAGCCCAAGATAGTGGACTATGTACATGCTGATTTACAAAGTCCATTGATAATGTGGGAGAAACAGACAAATGTAGGTTTTGTAAAATAGAATTGGAAACCGTCACACATCTTGTTGCTGGTTGTGACATACTAATGGTATAAGGGCTGTATACTGAAAGGCATAATAATGTGGCAAGACTGTTGCACTGGGAGTTGTGCAAACATAATATTGAAGTAGCCAAAAAACAGTGGAAACATGAGCCACAAAGAACTGAAGAAAATAATGAAGGTTATATCACATGGGATCACCCATTACCAACAGTTCAAAAAAAGGATGCAAGAAAACCAGATATAGTAGTCCATGAAAGAAGACTAAAGTAGCATTAATCATTGAAATTGCTGTATCCAGTGACTACAGTGTCTTACGTACAAAGAGACACAAGGTCATAAAGTACCAGGATTTACAGGCAGAAACAGGGCAATGTGGAAGAAGGATACCCAGACAGTTCCAATAGCTATAGGAGCAATGGGTCTTATAAAAAAAAAAAATTATAATCGTACTTGGATATGTTATAGATACATGTAACTACATACAAATGGGCACTTTGCTGGTGCTGTGAAGAGCACTTCTGGCTTACATCAGAGATTGAAACAGCACTAATTTCATAAACTTTAATCATACTTTGACTTGGGTATGGGGCTCATTCCTGTCATGGTATTAAAAACCCAGAAGTTACAAGGTACACAAAACAAGTCTTATGTGGAAAGACTGAAATCCCTGTCACTGTATTCTGTCTCCTACAGGTTGCTAAGGAGTGGCCTGTGCCTAGCTTACAGGGCAGTCTCGGCCCTAATGGAAGTGCTACACATTCGTAAATCAAACTGCAGGAGGTCAGTCACTCTAGAGATCCTAACCTAGCCTCTGACATGAACAGGTCATGTTGGAGAGGTAGGTACATTTCCCAAAGACTGACACTTCTCTGGAACAAGCTTCCAATTCACTTGATACAGAGCCCTTCCCTGACCCTCTTCAGACGCCACCTAGATCAATGGATGGGTGACTGGAAGTTCACTCCTGGGGTGGTGTCCATGTCCCTCCTCAACAGACGAAGTTGGCATTAACCACCATAGACCCTTACCTCTGCAGACTTCCCTTACCTAAACACAGACAGCTGGGGAAACTCAGGATAAATATGACTAAGTTATAAGGGCTTTTAGCTTAGTAACCCCCTATGAATTTATCCCACTTGACTCTTGCCCTCTTCCCACATAAAATCTTTCAACTCCTTAATAATTACTATCTGCAACTTCTCCTCTGGTTGATATAAATATGACTATCCTGAATATAAAACTAAAGGGATTACAAATATTTTTACTGCTTGGATTGTACTCAGTTATTGTATTACCTTTTCTTCAGTCTCTTCCTACACATCCATAGCTACCATAACAGAATCCTTTTTAACCCATACTCATAGGTATTTCATTTTAATATGAGCCCATAAGTATGGGTATTGCTGAACCAATTCATATGTAGGCACATAGTTCACAGCTATAGCCTTTGTGTTCATATGTGTGTACTAGGCTAACAACTACAAGGGCCTTTTTTAAGCCTAGCCATGCATCCCAAATCTCTGACAGATTCTGGCACTCTTGATAAGTGTGAACAGTGGCCTGTGTGTGAATTAGAGACATAGGTGCCAAACCAGGAATGATTTTCTTGTTCCCCATCAAGTTGTCCAGGTTACCATTGAATTAAGTTAGAACATTGCTTCATATGGATGGGAAGCCTGTTGCAAAGAAGGGGTAGTCTCTGGGCTGCATACTTGTCTCTCCAGTGGGTCCTGTTTATATCACATACAAGGTTTAAGTCTTTAGAATGGGTAATTCTTCTGATGTTTGTTTTGCGGATATGAAGGAGATCCATCAGGGTAGGGTCTGACATTGCCCTGTATGCCAGCCATAGATCTCCCCTCAACAGCTTGTAGAAGACAGAATACAGGGATAGGGCCTTCAGGTGGTCTGCATAGGACATGTTACTTATGCCCTGTATTCTTTTAATGAAGAACCTCTGTGGATGTTCAAATTGTTGGATGTCCCTGGTTAGGTACATATCAAAGGAGGCATTGTACTGAATGACAGGTCTGTTGAATGCCTAATATAGTGGAACAATGACCTCCTTAGACCTAGATGTCATTCCTTTGTTTATAAGTTGCAAAACATGGAATGATTTCCTCACTACTTTAGACGTGTGATGCACAAAGGCTAGATTACTATCTATTTTGTATCCCCATGTCCCTGACTACTTTGTCAGCTGTGAGGAGTGTGTTGTCAATATGACAGCAAAGGTGGATGACTTCCCAAAGTATTCTTGGCATTTAGCTTTAGTCCATGCCTCTGACACAAATTATTTTTGTGTCAGCCCTTCCTGGAGAACATTTGTGTTGGTGGGGAATTCTATGACTATTCCTAATTTGCAATTGTCTGCAAATTTAGTCAGCCAGACGACCCTGACATTGGCCTTCACTTTAGAGAAGTAAATGCCAAAAAGGAGTGGTCCCTGGACCAATCCCTGACGGACTGCACTTGTAACTGGCCTCTTTGTAGAGGTGAAATCCACAATTCTAACTTCCAGGGTCGTGTCTATAAGCCAGCTGGTTGTCCACTGGGTGCATAGGGGTTTATACCTAATCTCTTGAGTTTGACAATGCCAAAGTGGGCTAGAGTGTCAAATGCCTTGGCCAAGTCAAGGTAGGCAATATAAACCATTTTGCCTTCATCCTTTGCTTTGGTGACCTTCTCAAAGAATCCCTTCAGATTGAGTAGGCATGACCTGCCCTTGACTAAACCAAATTGGGTTGGGTTGAGTGTCTGGAGGTTTCCTATGTCAGTATTAATCATTTCCATGATAATTCTTTCTGTGGCTTTGCATATGAGACTAATGAGACTTATGGGTCTGTAGTTTCCAGAGTATGTCGAAGGTCCATGAGGCTACAGTTAAATAGCAATTCCAGAAGGCCTGATAGGTCATTTTCATGCTATTTAGAAGGCATCTTGGGGTATTATCTGGGCCCATTGATGTTGTGTTCTTAACCTTAGAAAGTGCATTATGGACCTGTTCCCTATTGATAGTAAAGGTAGTTATATCTGATGTTATTTCCTGAGAGGAGACTGAGGGGAATGTTAGAGCTGGATTTGTCGACCAGTAGGTTCAGTATAGGTGGCTGTATTAACACTGAGCTCTGCACACAAAACTGTGTATTGCCTTTGAGGTTGTGGACATAGTTAAAGATTGCCTTGTGGTTGTCCTTCACCTGGGAGACCAGAAGTACCTGAAATTTAATTTTGGTAGACTTTATTAGTCCTCTAAGTTGTTTGTTTCTCTCCTCTGCTCTATTCATTGACCTCTCCAAAGCCTTCGACATGGTCAACCACTCTTCATTAATTCACATCCTCGAATCCCTCTCATTTGATAACCTTGCCATTAAATGGTTTAGTTCATGTATGAGTAACAGACAGCAAGCCGTTATTTGGGATAACCACATCTCATCATTATTGCCCATTTCCATCGGAGTCCCCCAGGGCTCTATTCTTGGTCCACTTCTTTTCTCCCTCTATATTAATGATCTTCACTCAGTAATCCCTCAAGCTACCTGCATTCAATACGCTGATGACTCTACCATTATTTGCTCTGCATCTTCCTCTTCAGATCTAATCTCACTAACTCAAAATATTTTCAGTACAGTAGAAACATGGTTTACTAGATGTTACCTCCTTCTTAATGCTAAAAAAACTAAACTTCTTCTCTTCTCCCCAACCACTCGGACCTCCCCATTAAATTTCACCATCCTGTCAAACAACACCACTGTCATCTCTCCTGACTCTACAACTAAACTGTTAGGAATAACCATCGATAATAATCTCACTTTTGATCAACACATCAACAACACCATCAAATCAGTTAACAGAAAAATAGGATCCTTATACCGTATTAAACCTTTTCTAACCCCATCTACTAGAGCTACTATCGCCCACTCCCATCTTACATCCACTCTCTTTTATGCCTCTCCGATCTTCACTAACCTCAAGAAAGCTAACCTAAACAAACTAGCTACTTGCTATAACAATATTGCCCGCTTCTGGTAACCCCTTCAGAACCCATCACTGTCTTAATTTGAAACTTTTAGGCTGGCTAGAACTACAAAACTGTCTTGTAATCTCACAACTCACTATTGCCCATAAAATACTGCACCAACCTGATAACACCCCTATACTCTTACAACTTTTTATCCCTTATAGCAATCTTACGTCCCTTCGATCCTCTTGTAAACTCTTGGCCAGATCTATAAAGTCCAACAACTCAGCTGGCGACTCTCTATTCACTAATTCTGTAGGCAGAATATGGAATCTTTTACCTAGGGATATAACACTGATCACTTCTTTACCTCTCTTCAAACATAAAATTAAACTGTACTTCCAAAATCACTGGCTTTGTTCTTGTAGTACACCTGACTAACTTTCTTCACTCTACCCCTATCGTTTCATCTACTCTTATGTTTAACTTATCAGTTAAGTTACTACCAAGATTACCCTGTGCCCTTTGGACTCCTCCTTTGCTTAGACCTACTCCTCTCTTTCTCTCCCCTCTCTTCTCTTTGTCTTCTCTTTTGACTTTTCACTTTTCAACTGTTCTACTGCCTCTTGCTCTCTTCTAACTTTTCTGTTACTCCCTCTTTTCATCTACTCGTATCATTTCTTGTTGAGCTACTACCAAAATTATCCTGTGCCCTTTGGATTCCTTCTATGCTCGGACCTACTCCTCTCATTCTCTCCCCTCTCTTCTCTTTGTCTTCTCTGTTGACTCTTCACTTCTCGACTGTTCTACTCCCTCTTCCTCTCTTTTAACTTTTGTGTTACTCCCTCTTTTCTTCTTGTCGCTTGTACTCTAATATCTTTCTTTTATTACATGCTATCATTTTGGTGTCCACTTTATTCCATTAATTAATATGCTCTGTAATCTGACTCTGTCGTTTTGTCTACTAGAGTTTAGTGTGGCTTGTCTTTTTGTTAGATTTTGTTAATAATTAGCTTATTACTAACATATAATATTGTTGTATTTTGTGTGGAGCTTCTCTCCCCGGGCCTGTACTGAAAATGGAAATAAATCCAGCTAGACTAGCCCGGTCAACAAATGTAAAATAAAATAAATAAATAAAATTGTTTAGTTTGATGAGAGCGATTTATCCTGCTGAGTGCAACACCTCCTAATTTTTGCCATGAATTTTTTCCTTTTGTTATACAGCCTATTGATGTTGTGATTCCACCAAGATGTCTTGATTTTTTTTTTGAGTTGGTTCTGTACTTCTTTCTGGTGGGTACTGCTGCCTCTCTGCAGTTATTAGTATGGTTGTATAATAATGCCTGTATTCTTTGTTTATGTTCATTAATTGTATATTCTAAAAAAACAGGAAATGTCTCAGAACATTCCACAAAACTGAGATGTTCTTTTCTTTTTCTGTCAGGTACAAAATAATATCACCTGCAACTAAAGCCAGAATTTCTTGAGTACCATACCAATTATATCTTTGAATTTCTGAGTCCCTTATTTTCTTTGCTATTGGTTCTAAATATCACAAAAATAACAAAGGAGGAAGAAGACATCCCTTCCTGGTACCCCTGTTCAGATACAACTTATCACAGGGGAACCTTCTCACTTTGAATTTTGCATTTGATCCCTCATATACCCTCATAGATAACCTTATTATTGTATCAGGAAATGCAGTCGCTTCCGTTGCCCTACTCATAAAATCCCAGCTTGCTCTGTCGAATTATTTTTCTTCATCAAGACCCACCAACAATGCAGTATTTTCTTACATTCTGCTTCCCTCTGGATCATCATTGTTCTCTTAATGTTGTGAAATGTTTGCCTACCTTCCAGAAAATCACATTGATCCATAGCTATCAATTTTGGCAACCCCTCTGCCATTCTTTTAGCCATTATAGACATAAACCAATTATAATCATGGTGTAAAATTGAAATGGGCCTGTATGAAACTAGATCTGTTAGGTCTTTACTGTCTTTAGGTATTACAACCACCATATATATTTTTTCCATGATGTTGATGCTTCCCCTCCTTTTAAAATACAGTTAAACAAAGCCTTCCAAATCTTTATCACTTTCTTCCCTCCTAGCTTACCATCAGAATGCCATCTGTTCCTGGAGACATTCCTGCAGTTTGCTTATACATCACCATTTTTACCTCATCACCTCATGGCTTAACTGATTGTTGTTGAGCATCCTCTACCTCTAACCTTGGCATATTTAAGTCTTCCATAAATACTTCCATTTGTGCTTTTTTATGATTTCCCCACTTCTCTGCTTTATACAACATTTCATGTAATTTCTCACTTATCTCTATTACCAGTAAAGAATCTCTGATTTTTTTTTCTTGTTATAGCTCCCTTAGATGTTCTTCGTGTTTCACTGTTGCAGTCATTACATTTGGGTAATCCTGCCGGCAGGTTGCCCTCAGCCATAATCCTGCTGGCAGGTTGCCCTAAGCCGGCCTGAATTCCAAAGTCTTGGGTCCTGCGTCGGCTGCTGTCGCCCCTTCCCTGATGTCAGGTCGTCAGGGGTATAAAAGGAGCAGCCGACGCCATTTTCTTCAGTCTTTCTTGCCGCACGGTGCCCGAAGCAGAAGCAGTTTGCAAGTGCCGGTCGGCCGACTCCTGAGATTTTCGTGTTTGAGTTTCAGATCCGAAGTCTTCAATAAAGCTGAGGGCAACCTGCCAGCAGGATTACCCAAATGTAATGACTGCAACAGTGAATACACTTGAACATCTACATTTATGGTAAGTGTACACAACTGTACTTTTGGCAACAACCCTTTCTACTTTTTGTTGCCTAAGTCATTATGCTAAAAGTTTTTAAACTGTGGAGTTATCAAAAACAGTCGCTTAACAGCCATCTTTCTGCACTCATATATATTATCTAGGTGCTCCCTTATTTTCTCTTTAGCACACTGGATTTCTTCCTCTGCTTGTTCTATGAGATGCCCCTTATTCTATAATACTTTAACTTTTGTCAACCCCTCTACTTAATTCTTACTACTTAACCACACCTTTTTATTTTATTTCCACTCTATTTTTAAATCCTACTTTTATTTTATTCCACTCACTAGATATAACTTCTGGGGTACTTTCTAACTTCCTTTATAACTGCAGAGTAATTTCCACTACTCATTCCTTAGATTCCTCTCTTTTTAACAGGTAGGTGGGCAAACACCAATGTCTCAGCTCTACTTTATTGCTTCATTTTTATCTTGGTAATTATTGGTGCTTTATTTAAAATAGTTATTAGATATGTGTCAAAGTTCTCAATTAAATGCACATGTTCCTGTGAAATGTAATTTCTGTCTAGTCTAGTTCACTTATTGTAGCTTGGTGAGTAATATGTAAATCCTCTCAGAGTTCCTACTGCTGATTTTACATCTTCCATACCAAATATTTTCATATATGTGTTCAGAAATCTATCCTCTTTTGTTGTATTTGCACTCCTAGGTCTCCCACATACATCTTCATTGTTGCAAATTAAATTCTACTACCAACCTATAAGTAATATTCCCTGATAACTGATTATTTCTCCCAAAAATGTTAAGCTCCATAATAGCAGTTTTAGGTGAAATATAAACACATGCCACCATAATCCTCATCCCTTGCCAGTAGCCCTTTACTACTGCAAATCTGTCGTTATTTTTTTCTTCTTCTGTCACTGTTGGAGCTCCTTTAACAATTTGTATAAGTACTCTCCTTTTCCTCTGTCCCTGTTTTCTGCACAATATCCATACTGAAATCCTTTTCTTGTCAAATTTACATGCTCGTTCTTTTCCAAATGCATCTCCTGCAGCATTGCTATTTGCACTCTGCACTTCTTAATATAATTCAGTAGTCTTTCCTTTTTGTCTATACCTTTAAGGCCATTTATATTCCAGGATAGTATGGTAAGTGTGTTAATTATGATAAAAAGCTATTTTTCAGGCTAACCTTACCTAAACCTAAACCAGGCTAAGAAGCCTCTTAACCTAGACCAGACTAAGAAGGAATACTGGTTGGCTATTGAAAGTTTAAGAAAGCAGTAACAGTAACAATGAGTAAGGCATCAGAGGCACTCTACCAGCTTCTGCAAAGCAATTCAGTTGGCTGTACAAAGAAAGTCTCATCAGGTTGCAACAGAAAGACAGAAAATTAAAGAAGTTAGCCATCAGACTCCCTTCTTAAAGATTGCTAACAACAACCTGGTCACCAAAGACAGATAGTAGTAGTTCCAGCAACGTATAAATGAAGAAAATCCCACAGAAGGTGTAATGCCCTCTACTGTGAAATAGGAGGAAGAGCTCATGCTAGATGAAGTAAAAACAGCACTAAAGAAAATAGTCAGGGGAAAGCAGCACACTTAGATGAGGTCACAGCAGATGTGATCAGGATGTTGGGTGAGTTAGGGGAGAAATGGCTCCAGAGCATACTCATAGCTTTTTATCATAATACCCATTTATGTCAAGCAAAGTTCTTCATTAGCACTCTTCAAGAAAAATCTTGATGAGTGGATGGGAAATAGGAAACACACCCCGGGGATCACTTCTGTGTCTCTGCTCGACAGTGGCACAGGAAAATAACTTTCTTGGGTGGCTTAAGCCAGAGAACCTTGTTGGCTAGGCTTACGTAGGCCCTTGGGCCGATAGCCTAGTACCTACCTATGAACCTATAGAGTATGGAGAGAAAAATGTATCCCAGGAGACTTGAAAATAAGTATTCTAATGCCAATGTACAAGAATAAAGGGGACACTCAAAAGTGTGGCAGTAAAAAGGTATCAAATTCTTGTCACACTGCATGAAAATTTTGGGGAGGGTGATTGATAAAGGAATGTACACTGTAGTAGAAAGTAGGATTGGAGATGAGCACAAGTTGAGTGAAGAATCCAGCCGGGCATTCCTGCACCTGGAGAAAGTATATGACAAGGTTCCAAGAAAGCAATGGTTCAAAGTCCTAGAAGCATTTGTAGAATTAGTGCAGGCTGTTTACATGGACCCAGTGACACAACAGTGAACAGTGTTTGGACTCACAGATGGGTTCCCAGTTGGAGCAGATGTATATCAGCGTTCAGCTCTGAGCCCACTGCTGTTCAGGTGGTAAAGGACTACATTAACCAATAGGTCAGATTAACAAAGCTGCTGTATGGAGACGATGTGGCATTACAACCAGACTCTGAACAAGAACATCAGCAAATGATAGGAGAATGAAATGCAGAACCGAAGGCACATGGAGTGAAACAAAGTATGGGTGAGATAGTTTTCATGGCAGCAAATGGGGGAATCAGAGGAAGCTAAAATTCAAATAAAAAGGAAAATAGTGGACAGGTTACCTGCTTTAGGTGCCTGGGAGAGGGGTAGTTGAGGAGAAAGGAAGTCTGAATGATGAGGTGAAAGCTAGAAGCAGAGGGGCTGCAGCTGACTGGCACAACATGTTAGGGGTAGTGAGTGACAGAAGAATGCCAAAGAAGATGAAAAGTAAGGTATACAAAACAGTGGTGTGACCAGTACTACTGTGTGGCACAGAAATCAGGGCAGTGAAGGCAGAGGTGATGGAAATTAATTTCCTGAGATGTGTGGTAGGATGCAAACTGTGGGAGAGACAGAGATGAGGACATCAGAGTAGAGGCCCAGGTAGCTCCAATTGCAGAGAAGATCAAAGGGGATGCAATGGTTTGGGCATGTGTGCAAGAAAGAGGAAGGCAATGTAGTTAAGAAGATTTAAGACAGGACAAAACAAGAGGAAAGGATGACATCCAGCTAAGAGATGAATGGATTCTGTGAGAAAAGACCTGAGAAAATCAGGCATGAGTGTTGAAGTTAGAAGAGTGGCACTAAATCAAGGGAACTGATGACAGTTGACACGATACCCTGACCCGATGTAGAAAATGGGATAAAAAGGGTTGATAATGCTGATGATGATGATGCAGTAGAGAGGAATAGGGTAGTACAGAGATTAATAGTAAAAATAAGAGTGATAGCAGAAATGGAAGAAGAGAGGTATTAAAAAAGTGCAATCTTTTGACAAGGTTGTGGATTTCATTGACTGGATTAAGTATATGATTTGGTTAATGGGCAATGGGTACAGTTGAACAAATAGTGTGCCGCAAAGGTTTGGTTGCTAAGAATAGCCATGATGGAGTAGAGACGTGTAGTAGATTACAGAATATGGCTGGTAGAGGAAGAATGAGTTGTAAGAGAGTGACAAGAAAAGTAGATGTGAGTCTCCATTCAGGAATCTGAAATGTTCATCCTAGTTTTAAGGTTACCTTATGCACTATAGCATGTAGTGTCTCCAGAGCTGCCCTCTGTTTTCTTCTTATTGTTGGCTCTTTTATGGCACCAACTTTAAAGTAAAATCCTTTGCAAAAGAAATAAATACATTTCCCTACATGACATCACAAGTAAGTTTGATAAACTTTATTATTTTTAGTAGAGGGTGCATTAAAGTATATAGACACACCCACTCTATCCCTCAACTAACGTCAGTGAGGGATTCTGTAAAATTATGTAGGAGTATTCCTGATAAAAAGTTTATGAAGCTTTTTATTAAGAAACCAACCACAACATTTTGGTAAGATGGAATGGAAAGTACATTAGAGCACTTTAACTACAAAGTGCCATGGTGCATGCCAAAACTGAGATGGGCTATTATAAACTGTTATCAGTTCCATCATTATATAGCGCGTCTTTTTGAGATGTGGAACTCAGGAGGGTGTGGAGTTCGTCAAAAAGGAGTGGAAAGAGATTTTTCATTAGATTAAGCTTAAAGCTGTGCCATTGTTTGAGACCAACATATGCAATGAATACATAGGTAGTACATGACCCCCCCACCAAGCAGTTGGCTACACAGCAAAGTGTTGGGAAACTAAAGCAGGATATAAGGATACACACACACACACACACACACACACACACACACACACACACACGTTTGTGATTTAGGGAGGTAGTGTGGATCCAGGATAAGCACATTACAGAGTGGGACAGCAGCATAAGGAGGTGGTTACGGACTGGAAAATAGTTTTATTGGGAAGAGGGATGAAAGGAGTGGTTAAAGCTACATATATTAAGACCTGGGGGGGTGAGTGTGAGGCCTGATTACCATAAGGTCAAATGATGAGATAGGGTTAAACAGTACGAGTACTTATGGAAGAGTGGTGTTGGCATAACTAGATGGGAAACCGAAGTTAAAAATTCAGGTGATGTTGGGGAAAGTGAAAAACAGATGTTGGTAAATGAGGCACGAAGCCTGTTTGGAGGGTACGTTTAAGTAGCAATTCCAGACTGGATTACAAGTGTTTGTGGATGCTGAAGGGTAGGAAATATGAAAGCAAAGCAGTACAACAACGACTGACTAATGTCTGAACTAAATCTATCCAGAAATTTGTAGGGAAGTGTGTGCTTTTAATATGTATAGATGAATATATTGGGGATGAGGAAGGGAATATATATTGTTACTGATCTTGCTGTGTTAAGATTGTTGTGAAGTTGCTTGAAGTTATTTGCTGTTATTGGTGCAGTGATATGTTGAGATTGTTGCAATTTTTGTTGTTCTATAAAGGGGAAGAAGTTTGAGTTACGTGGGAGAAGCAATTCTCTTCCCATGGTTTATCAGCCTTAGAACTGATAGTAGTAAGGAGAAGATGCAGTTATGGAGCAGGGTTTCCCTTGTACAAAGTATTTGTTTTCTAATATTTTCATCTGAAGTACCATTAGAATACTTTCTTTCAAGCAGTGGATGTAGATCTTTAACTGTCTAGAAAGTGCAGCATTTCAGCTGCACCGGAAGGTACATACTCTTCCTGTCGAATAATAATTTTCTATCTGTTCTTCCTTTTGTTTTAATGAAATTATTCTAAGGATAAACATGAAAAAAAGTCTCTACCCCAATTCTCCAGTGTTTTAGTTTAAACGAAATGAGTTTCAGTCAAATGAGTTTTCAGTGAAGTGAGCTTTCAGTGACTTGTGCTCAGGCAATTCATTTTCAGTGAAATGAAGCTTCAACGAAATGAGTTTGTGAAATGTGTTTTCTATCAAACAAAGTAGGCCCATATATATATATATATATATATATATATATATATATATATTTATACACACACACACACACACACACACACACACACACACACACACACACACACACACACACACACACACACAGGATATAAAAAGTTTACAACCCCTGTTAAAATGCCAGGTTTTTGTGATATAAAAAAACAAGACCACAATAAATAATTTCAAAACTTTTCCCAAATTTAATGTGACCTGTAACCTGTACAATTCAGTTGAAAAACAAATCTGTTAGGGGAAAAATATAAAAAATAAAAAATGTACAATAAGCTGGTTGCATAAGTGTGCACACCCTTAAACTAATACTTTGTTGAAGCATCTCTTGATTTAATTACAGCATTCAGGCTTCTTGGGTAGGACTCTATCAGCATGGCACATCTTGACTTGGCAATATTTGCCCACTCTTCCTTGCAAAGGTTTTCCAAATCTGTCAGATTACGAGAACATCTCTTGTGCACAGCCCTCTTCGGGTTACCCCACAGATTTTCTATTAGATTTAGGTCTGCACCCTAGCTGAGCCATTCCAAAACTTTAATTTTCTTCTGGTGAAGCCATTCTTTTGTTTATTTGGATGTACGCTTGGGGTCATTGTCGTGCTGAAAGGTGAAATTCCTCTTCATCTTCAGCTTTCTAGCATACTCCTCAAGGTTTTGGGCCAAAAGTGATTGGTATTTGGAACTGTTCATAATTCCCTCCACCTTGACTAAAGCCCCAGTTCCAGCTGAAGAAAAGCAAACCCAAAGCATGATACTGCCACTACCATGCTTCACCGTGGGGATGGTGTTCTTTTGGTGATGCAAAATGTTGTTTTTGTGCCAAATGTACCTTTTGGAATTGTGGCCAAAAAGTTCAACCTTGGTCTCATAAGACCGTAACACATTTTTCCACATGCGTTCGGGAGACTTGATGTATTGTTTTGCAAATTTTAGCTGGGCCTGGATGTTTTTCTGTGTAAGAAAAGGCTTCCGTCTTGCAACCCATATCCCAGACATATGGAGAATATGGGAGATTGTTGTCACATGTAGTACACAACCAGTACTTGCCAGAA